>NC_133770.1:261412790-261572102 GCF_003597395.2 Chelonoidis abingdonii | reverse complement strand
TCCATCAATGGCTATTAGCCAGGAGGGGCAGGGATGGTGTCCCTAGCCTCTATTTGCCAGAAGCTGGGAATGGGTGAGAAGGGATGGATCACTTGATGATTACCTGTGCTGTTCATTTCCTCTGGAGCACCTGACATTGGCCACTGTTGGAAGACAGAATACTGAGCTAGATGGAACTTTGGTCTGACCCAGTATGGCCATTTTTATGTTCCTCTGAATATGGTAACTGTCATTCTGGTGATGATGGTGTAGCATCATAAGCATTGTTCGAGACTCTGGTTGATTCTTTTTGTTTGACTGAGGATGGTAAGCAGAGGACAGGTGCATGCGGGCTCCTAATAAATATAGGGCCTCATCCCAGAAGTGGGCAGTAAACTGTGACTTCCAGTTGGAGGTGATATGATCCAGGAGGCCATGAAGATGGACTATATTGTTTATCCAGAGCCAGGCAATTTCCTCCGCTTACATAAGCAATCTACCACTGTCAGGATGCTTGTGAAACCACTGGATTCTGGTAGTTCCACCACAAAGTCCAAGGAAATTGCCTCCGAGGGCCAAGATGGGATGGCCAGAGATTGGAGGAGACAGCAGGGTTTTTGGTGGGCATACACCTGGCAGGCAGCTACAAAAGTCTTTATCATAGGGCACATTTGGGGCCACCAGAAGAAACAAGATATTAATTGTTGGGTTTTATATCACCTTAAGTGTCCTGCCAAGGTGGACTCATGGCACAGTTGAAGAACTGCCACCCTCGCAAGTCCTGAGGGAACACAGATGCAGTCCATCACTTCTAGTGCCTAGCAAGACACAAGAAGTAATTCTTGCACTCTGCTCTGCACTATTAGGCCTCAACTGGAGTATTGTGTCCAGTTCTGGGTGCCACAATTCAGGAAGGATGGGGACAAATTGGAGAAAGTCCAGAGAAGAGCAACAAAGATGATTAAAGGTCTAGAAAACATGACCTATGAGGGAAAATGAAAAAAATTGGTTTGTTTAGTCTGGAGATGCGAAGACTGGGGAGGGGCAGGAAAACAGTTTTTAAGTACGTAAAAGGTTGTTACAAAGAGGAGAGAGAAAAAATATTCTCCTTAACCTCTGAGGATAGGACAAGAAGCAATGGGCTTAAATTGCAGCAAGGGAGGTTTAGGTTGGAAATTAGGAAAAATTTCCTGTCAGGGTGATTAAGCACTGGAATAAATTGCCTAGAGAGGCTGTGGAATCTCCATCATTAGAGACTTTTAAGAGCAGATTAGAAAAACACCTGCCGGGGATGGTCTAGATAATATTTAGTCCTTCCATGAGTGCAAGAAACTGGACTAGATGACCCCTCAGGTCCCTTCCAGTCCTACGATTCTGTGATTGGTTCATGAAATCTAGGAAACACTGGCAGTTCTTGTCAAACCGTTGGGGCAAGGATATTGCCGGCTGTGTTAGCAGCACAGTATTCTCAGTGTTGAGCTGCCTCACTTGCTTCTGCAGACGCTGGTTGTCCAAGGTCAGCTGCACAACTTGGGCCTGCAGTGCTTAATTATCTGCTTGGAGGCAGAGGGCCCATTTAGGTGAGTCTGAGGCTTTTAGTGGCTGCAGAAATGCTGCTGGGTCCATCCTTCTCACACCAAGCTTGGCCCTCAGGGTTATTGTGGTCTAAACAAACTGTCACAGCCAGGTTGTGAGCAGTCAGACCTAGTAGTCAGAGCCAGAGTCTGAATCATAAGACAGGAGTCAAGTGTCGTCTGGGTCAGGATACTGGCCAGTCAGAAGCGGGAGACAAACTGGGGATCAGAACCATGAATCAGGAATCAGAGTCACTCTCAGACAGAATGCCAGGAAATCAAGCCGACGGAGAAGTTGCAGACACAGTGTTGAACCCACTTGTTCAAACAACTTCCTGTTCCTGCTGCTTGCTTAAGTGGGCCCTGGGAGCCAATCAGCTGCTTTGGATCTTTGTCTATAGGACCTCAGGGACAGAGCCTCAACCTGGGGCTGGGCTTCTTGAGTTCCAGGTAAGCAATTGTTAGCAGGCTGCTCCCATAAACCTTGCAGAAGTGGTTTTGAGACCCAGGGGTCATGACACATACATTGAGGCCTGGTCTACACTACGCATTTAAATCGATTTAAAGAGCGTTAAATCGATTTAACGCTGTACCCGTCCACACTACAACTCAAGAGTCGGGGTTTGTAATATCAACTCATGGCTGAGGATTCTGCGGAGGGGAAGAGAGGAGGAAGAGGAAGAGGAGAACAGCTTGCTGAGAGCACACGCACCCCATTGCCCCAACAGCCAGGAGCTTTTTTGTGACCCAGATATTACATCCCAGCCTCCCAAGCCAAGCCAGTGAAGCCATGAGCACCTCTGCGTGAGTGTACCTTTGTAAATATCTATGAATCGCTCTTGGAGGCTAACTAAAAAGCTTTTGGCAGAACTTTCTGGGCAGGCAGCCCTATTTGGTTCCCCATTGGTATGACACTTTTCACGCCATGCCATGTTAGCAAGTAATTCGAATAGCTTCAAAATCACAGCCACGTATGGCCCAGGTGACTGCCTGGCATTCCAGAAACATAAGTTCTGCATTCCTGCGGTGGTATGCTCGGAGAGTTATATCATTCATTGTAACTGGTTGAAATTCAGGACTTTAATTAGTGGGGCAGACATGGCGATTTTCCTGACTGGGGGCAGGCCGTTATCCTCTTTGGCTTCGTAGCAAAGCGGGGGGGAGGGAGAATGATGCACTGAGTGCTCAGTCGTTTTGGCGAGCAGGTAATCATTCCAGGTACGGCAGCCACGATCATTACCAGTGTCTTACATGATAGCAGCCATGCGGTGGGGGAGAGGGGAAAGAGGGGGGTTTGGGGTTTGCTGCGTTCCTCCTTAACAGGAACAAGGCATTATAGATCACCTGTGTATTTGAACGGTGGAGAAGTCAACAAAGCCTTACCATGGCGCATGGAAGCTTAATTTGGATGCCTGACTGCGTCCTGTGAGATTCAACACCAGAGCCACGAGGCACTCAATAATAAACGATGCACAAATGCGACTCTGTAGGAAATACATGTGCTAAGTAAGGTGATAGTGTATTCACTGTGAAAGAATACAAGCATTGTCTGTAAAAATGTATCTTTTACTATACTCTCTCTCCTCTTTTCCCTCCCCCATGCAGCTGCACAGTTTGTCCGGCCTCTACGCCATCCCGAAGCTAGCTCAGATAAGCAGAGGAGGAAGAGAACACGAGATGAAAATGTTCTCAGAATATGGGAAGTAAAACGCAATGACAGAGCTCATCAGAATGAGTGGAAGGATGTGCTAGCAAAGTAGGAAAGATGCCAGTGACGAGGAAGGAGAGACGCTCGAGATGAAGGTGTAGGCAGGAAAGTTACGGTGGCGGGATGCTACCTGCAGCTGCTGCAGTGCTTCAAACTGATATCCTCCAACACATGGGGACTTCAGGAAGAGCAGGGCTTACAGAGTGCCACTGCCAGCCCATGTTCAACCACCCCAAGCCCCCCACGTTCCATATCTCTCTCACCCGGCGTGTAAGAGAACAGCGTGGGGGAAGGCTTTCTGCACCGCCCACCCCACCCCCCTGGAACAGTCCAAGCTAAAAGCTGTCATTACGTTGAAATAGCTTATATGGCTTTTTCCCTTCCTATCCTCTCCCAAACACAGCAGCAGGGATATCTTGAATAATTCTCTGCCTCTTTCTATAATTGACTTTATTAAAGAATACATCCCAAAGGGGAGTGGTTTGCTTACAGGGAAACTTTTAAGAAAGAATACATGATTTTTAAACAATGACTGAATGACTTTAATAAGAATACATGATTTTTAAACGATACTGACTTTATTTCCTTCAGCAAGCTGTAAGTAAAGGGGAAGGGTGGGGTTGCTTACAGGGAATGAGTCAAAAGCGGGGAGGTTCATCAAGGGAGAACAAAACACAGCAGGTCACACCGCTACCCTGGCCCGCTGCTGAAACTCATGTTCAAAGGCTCTTGATGTGCACCGCCTCCTGGTGTGCTCTTCTAATCGCCCTGGTCTGGCATGCTCGTATCTCACGCGCCAGGTATTTGCCTCAGCCTCCCCCCGCCATAAATTCTCCCCCTTACTCTCACAGAGATTGTGGAGCACACAGCAGCAGCAATACCAAACGGGACATTGGTTTGGCTGAGTCTGAAGCGAGTACAGTAATGTTGCCAGCGCCCTTTTAAACGGCCAAATGCACATTCTACCACCATCCTGCACTTGCTCAGCCTGTAGTTAACAGCTCCTGACACTGTCCAGGCTGCCTGTGTATGGCTTCATGAGCCATGGCATCAAGTGTAGGCTGGGTCACCCAGGAGAACGATAGCATTTCAACATCCCCAACGGTTATTTTCTGGTCTGGGAAGTAATTCCCTTGCTGCAGCCGTTAAACAGAGTAGTGCTTCTGAAGACGTGAGTGTCATGAACCCTCCTGGCCATCCACGTGATGTTGGTGAAACGTCCCTTGTGATCCACCAGTGGCTTGCAGCACCATTGAAAAGACTCCTTGCGGTTTACGTACTGGGTGCCTGGCGCTCTGGGGTCAAGATAGGGATATGGTTCCATCTATGCCCCCGCCCACAGTTAGGGAATCCCATTGCAGCAAAGCCATCCACTATCACCTGCACGTTTCCAAGAGTCAACACCTTTCGTAGCAGCAGCTTAACGATTGCTTTGGCTACTTGCATCACAGCAGCCCCCACAGTAGATTTGCCCACTCCAAATTGATTCCTGACTGACCGGTAGCTGTCTGGCATGCAAGCTTCCAGAGGGCTATTGCCACTTGCTTCTCCACTGTGACGGCTGCTCTCATCTTAGTATTATGGCGTTTCGAGGGCAGGGGAAGCATGTCACAAAGTTCATAAGAAGTGCTCTTATCATGCGAAAGTTTTTTGCAGCCACTGGGAATCGTCCCACACCTGCAAAACTTGCGGTCCCACCAGTCTGTGCTTGTTTCCCGCGCCACAAATCGGCGTTCAATGGGTAGAACCTGCCCATTACCAGCAGTAGCTCCAAAACGCAGGGGCCCGCGGTTAGAGAATTCAGTGTCCAGGCCTCATCGCTCTTGTCGCCGCGCTGCTGTAGCTGCCTCCTCCTCTCCTCCTGCCTTTGCAGTTCATGGTTCAGCATAGACAGCACGAGGTGTCGCAAGGTGTGACAACTTTCACGATAGCCGTTACTGATCTCAGCAGGGTCCATGCTTGCCATGCTATGGCATTTGCTCAGTTCACTCAGGAAAAAGGCGCAAAATGGTTGTCTGCTGCTTTCACAAAGGGAGGGGTGAGGTTGTACCAGAACCTACCCGTGGGACAATGATTTCTGCCCCATCAGGCACTGGGCTCTCAACCCAGAATTCCAAGGGGTGGGGGAGACTGAGGGAACTATGGGATAGCTACGGAACAGCTACCCACAGTGCACCGCTCCAGAAATCGATGCTAGCCTTAGACCATGGACGCACACCACCAAATTAACGTGCCTGGTGTGGATGCGCACACTCGACTTTATAATATCAATTTTAAGAAACCGATTTTAGCTAATTCGATATTATCCCGTAGTGTAGATGTGGCCTGAGATACTTTATGGAGGTGTAATAAAATGTTAAGTATGTAAGCAGGTTTTGTGGTATTAATGTTTAACCTTGTTATCAAATAAATGTGACAAAAGGGATGTTATAATAAACAGCTTCCCAATAGGGGGAGTTGCAATATATTTATATAGAAGGTAAATTCTAGGAACTTAGAGAACTCCACTTTCAGGAAGTGCGTGGAAAGAGGGAGGGAAAAGCCTGAATGTTGCACTGTCTTGATTCTATATCTTTATGCTCATGCACACAACAATATTTCTGAACACACAGAATAATCTTTCAGAACAATGGAGCCAATAGTCCTTCAGGAAAATTAGGGCCTAACTGGCCTATGATGATCCTATGTGCTTCATCTGGGAGCAATCAGGTGGTCTAGGTGGTGCCCCTTTAGCTAATCAATAATGGAGCAGTTGAACTAGAAAGAGGCTGCTAGAACAGTTAAAGGAAAAGTTGCTTAGAAGGAAGGGGGAAAGAAAATGAGTTTTCACTAGCGAAGCCCTGCAGCTGCTGCCCACAGGAGGTAGAGTAGGCCTCTGTGGGGTCAAGCTCTGAATGACGGGTCAGAGCTGACAGTGAGACCTCCAAGAGAGTTGTCAGGATATCTGGGGAAGGGAGACAGTGGTGGAGCTCCTCTCATTAAGCTTTGGGAAGAGAGCTGGTTAGGGTTGACAACTGTCTAACTATACAAACCCAAACCCCTTTGCCTCGCCCCTTTCCAAGGCCCCGCCTCACCGCTGCCCCTTCTCTGAGGCCCCACCCCGCTCATTCCATCCCACTTCCATCATTCACTCTCCCTCACCCTCACTCACTTTCACCAGGCTGGGGTAAGGGGTTGGGGTGCTGATTCTGGGCTGGAGCTGTGGAGTTTGGAGTTGGGGGGGCTCTGGGCTAAGCCTGGGGCAGGGAGTTAGGGTGAAGGAGGGGTTGGGCTGCAAGCTCTGGGAAGGAGTTTGGGTGCAGGAGGGGGCTCGGGGCTGGGGCAGGGGGTTGGGGTGCAGAAGGGGGTTAGAGGTGCAAGGTCTGGCCGGACGGCACTTACCTCAGGCGGTTCTCGGTCAGTGGGGCCTGCGCCACTCCCAGAAGCAGCCACCACATCCCTGTAGCTCCTGGGAGACTCCGTGGGCTGCCCCAGCCTGCAGGCACTGCCCCTGCAGCTCCTGGCCAATGGGAGCTGCAGAGTCGGCACTCGGGGTAGGAGCAGCACATGGAGACCCCCCTTCTTTCCCCCACTCCAGCCCTGGGGCCACAGAGATGTGCCAGCCCACTTCCAGGATCAGCGCAGGGCCAGGGCAGGCAGGGAGTCTGCCTTAGCCCCACTGCACCACCAGACTTTTAGTGTCCTAAAATCTCCTGGTTTGGCTTCAGTAACCTCCAGGAGATAAAGCCTGATTCTAGGAGTCTCCCACCAAAACTGGGAGGGTTGGCAACCCTAGCTGGTGTAGGCCTCCAGGAAGTAAAAAGGAGAGCGCTCTGGTAGAAGAAACCCATGGGGAATAGTCCATGTGGGAGAAGTCCAGGAATATGCTTTGTAAGCAGGAGCATGGTGACCTCTGAGGTAAACTGCTAGAGTCCTTGGGGGAGGGAGGCAGCATGGAGAATCCTGCCAGAGAAGAAATAATTATTAATTTGATCCAAGAAGGGCTGAAAAGTTATTACTTTGGATTTGTTAGAACGTTTTGTTTAGGCCTCTTTGTTACCCCAGAAAGGGTCTGGACTTTATGTCATTTTGCCACAAGGCTGAGCCACAAGTGACTCAGTGACAAGCAGCAAGCAAGAGGCACTGGGGACTCCTTGGAGCATCACACCCTTACACAAAGGGGCACCACACTACCTTACAGTCTGACTTATTGTTCAGACTCTTCTACATATTGAACATCTGTATTTGTGTCATGTCAGGCTCATTTATGGTGCTGTCAATTCATCATCAGCACAGTAGGATTTAGCCCTGAGCTCAAATGATAATATCATTACAGGTGGAGTCAGGGCTGGTAAAAGGATGTTTTGCGCCCTAGGTGAAACTTCCACCTTGCACCCTCCCCCGTCCCCGAGTCCCTGCCCTGACCCCCCCCCAAGGAAGCTGCCTCCCTCCCCCCCGCGGCAGCTCCCCCTTCCTCCCTGAGACGCCCCCTCTGTGGCAGCTCCCCATCCCAGCTCACCCCTGCTCTGCCTCCACCCCGAGCACACCGTCGCTGCTTCACTTCCCCCGCCTCCTAGTCTTGCGGTGCCTAAGCTGATTAGTGCTGCAAGCCTGGGAGGCGGGAGAAGTGAAGCAGCCATGGCGTGCTCGGGGAGGAGGCAGGGCAGGGGTGAGCTGGGGCGGGGAGTTCCCCTGCGTGCCGCCCCCTCCCCCTTACTTGCTGCAGGCAGCCCTCTCCACACTCCCCTGCCCCAGCTCCCTCTGCTTAAATGCCAGCGGCGACCAGGGCGGCTGAAGATCCGGCCGCCGTGATCACTGTCGAAGAAAATGGTGCCCCTCTAATCCTAGCACCTAGGCAACAGCCTAGGTCTCCTAAATGGTTGCACCGGCCCTGGGTGGAGTGATGAGATGTATAAGCTATTTGAAATGCAAAGCAAAGACGTCTGACAGTTTAGGACAAGAAATATATAACAATACCAATATCTGATTGAAATTGCCAAGGAAAATTAGATAAGCAGACTGTTATTATCCAAACTAGAATCTGCCTAGGCCACTGTAGGTGGCACCTCCTAATTCTCAGGAGAAATAAATGCCATGGGATCTTTGTCGGGGGTGGGGTAGGATGTTAGTTTTATATCTCATCTCAAAATACTAAAATTCCTTTGGAAATTTTTGTTTAAAAGTGACCACACATGCTAAGTAGCTGTTTTACTAAATCAAAAAACAACAAAAACAAAGATACTAATTCACAATATGAGCTAAAAAAATGAAATAATTTTCAGATCACAAATCTCCCATCTGAAAATAGTACATTCAATTGTTTTCCAAACTATGACTGAAATCCTGACTCCACTGAAGTGGCAAAACTCTTATCAACTTCAGTGTGGCCAGACCTTCACCCTGTGTCTCTAAAAACAACACGACTTATTTTTAATTTTCTTATTAAAAAAGGAAAGCAAAGAAAAATATATTTTGATCTGAAATGTTCTATGCCAAGTTTCATCCCAGAGTGAATTGTTACAAGCACTAATATGAATCCTTCAAAATAGGGACTGAAAATGTAAAGGTGAACATACTCTTAACAAAAGTCTTGTTAGCTTGTGCTCCATACAGGTTCCATACAAAAAGGATTTTCATAAAAAATAATGTAAATAAAGACAAAAATCTAAAATAATGAAATAAACCAGGGGTTGGCCACCTATGGCACATGTGCCAAAGGTGGTACGTGAGCCGATTTTAGTTGGCACGAGGGGCGGGCTGAGCCGCTCAGCCCGCCACTGCTCTGGGGTTTCCACTGCTGGCTCCTACCAGCCAGGGTGCCACTGTTGGTCCCACTCAGTGCCCACCACTGGCCTGGGGTTCCTTCCCCCAGGCTGGCAGCAGGCTGAGACCCCAGCTGTCAGCAGCTGGTGGCCAAACCCCAGAGCAGCAGCGGGCACTGCTGGTGTCCCACTCAGCACCCGCTGCTGGCCTGGGTGAAGGAACCCCAGGCTGGCAGTGAGCTGAGATCCCGGCTAACAGGAACCGGCGGCTGAAACCCCAAAGCGGGGGCGGGCGGAGACGCTCAGCCCACCTCCGAAACCCCAGAGCTGACCGGGCTGACCTGCTCAGCCCACTGCCTCTCTGGGGTTCCGGCTGCTGGTCCCTTGCCAGCTGGGGTCCCCGCCACAGCCCCACTCACCTTGCTTCCAGTTGGAGTTCCAGCGCAGGTCCCCTGCCAGACAGGGTCCAGGACTCCGGCCCTGCTCAGCCCTACCAGCTGCCAGCTCCACTCACCTCCACTAGCAATCTGGGGTTCCAGCCGGTTAACAACTGATCACTCAGAAGCCTGTGTTCAGCTTAAAGTATCCAAATACATGCCACCAGACATTGGAAAACTCCAGCATTGGAAAAGCAAGGGCAAGGATCATAGTAAACTAATAAGATCTGCATTTTAATTTAATTTTAAATAAAGCTTCTGAAAGATTTTGAAACCCTTGTTTACTTTACATATAACAGTAGTTTGTTTATATATTATAGACTTATAGAGAGACCTTCTAAAAAACGTTGAAAGGTATTATCGGCACGCAAAGCCTTAAATTAGAGTATATACATGAAGACTCGGCACACCACTGCTGAAAGGTTGCTGACCCCTGAAATAAGCAATGGAAAACCTTCTAGACACAGACAGTAGTATGAAAAAGTGACAACATATAATAGTCACAATGACAAATTTAAAATATTTTTTATTTTCTCAACTCAAAACTATAATATTGTTACAAGTGAAGTAAGGTATCTTCTGAGTAATAGATTGTAAAAATTAGCATAAAGTCAAAAGCTAATTGAATATAAATATTTGCAGGGCCACCCGGGGGGGGGGAAGTGGCGCAATTTGCCCCAGGCCCCGGGCCCCACAGGGGCCCCCATGAGAGTTTTTCAGGGCCCTTGGAGCGGGGTCCTTCACTTGCTCCAGGGGCCCCAGAAAACTCTTGTGGGGCCTGGACTCCCGGAGCATCTTCGGCTCCAGATCTTTTGTGGCAATTCAGTGGCAGGGGGTCCTTCCGCTTTGGGACCCGCCGCCGAAGTGCCCCGAAGACCCACAGCGGGAAGTCCTTCTGCCCCGGGACTCGCTGCCAAAGACCCCAGGCCTCCTGAATCCTCTGGGCAGCCCTGAATATTTGATGTATTAAAACAGCCTTTCACAATTCAAATAAAATCCAAATAAGAGTCTACACCTTAAATACTGTGCAGCCAAATTTTGTCTAAAATGCTATTCTTTCTAAAAGTATGTTGGAGTTCACTGTCTTTATCCAGTCAATGCCTCATAGTATACTGTTAGCAATAAACAATGAACTACCCACATACTGTTTGACAGCATTCTGTAGCTAGATCACATTGAAACTTCTGCTTTGATACAATGTTTGAATGTTGGTAATTATAATATTAATTTATTCCTATTAATATTACACAAGAAAAATGTCTCCGATACTTTACAGTTCAAATGGGAAAACAGCTGGTGTCCCCTGACCCAGAATTAAAATTAACCAGGTTCCTATCTGCAAAATAAAATGAGACTAAACGAATTCTGAAATACTCCTGAGTGCATTAACATAGCTCATCTGTCATTCATTACAATGATACCAAAGAGAAAAAGTATTTATGTTGCAGATAATTGTAGAAATGATCCTTGGCTATATGATTATGATGAAATCTGCGTGTGCTTTGAAACCCCTGGTATGCAACACAAAGCAGGATTTTGGGTGTTCACAGTGAATCCCCATACTTCTTTCAAAAGGCTGCTATAAATTATAATCTACAGATCTCCAAATCACTGAGGGGAGGGTGGGGAGATTAGAACACTTTTCACCTCTTGGTCCAGTCAGTATGATCATAACTGAGAGTTGTGCTTCAAATCCAGTGTTATTGTTAGGCCAGATTCAAAGGAAGTCAAATACTCTACTGAGAAAACAGTGGGAAAAGGAAAGTTCTGAAGAAATAAGTGCTGCATGTTGAAATATATGCATGTCACACCCCATTTGTCTTTCATATTTAAGAATAAAACAGCCTGTCCTGCAGCAGTTATTATATGCCATACATTTTATTTTAAAAATGCAAGAAATTTGGCACGAAGAACAAAAAAATCAACTGATGAAAAGCATTTATGTCATGGTTTAAATTAAGACCTTTGTAATGCAAGAATTACATCAGCGGTAGGCTTAGCTTAATGAAAATAAGACATTGTTTTTAAAAACTGTGAACGATCAAATCCTGTCTCTTCACTGAACATGAGAAAAGACAGAAGGGGACTAGTGGACAATTCAAACTGAAATTGGACTGATTCACGCTTTACCTTCGTGAAGTATTGAAGTTTTTCAAATTCTTCCGTGGCAGTGCAGTTAACTGTATGCAGATATGGATTTTAAAATGTACTTAGTGCATATTAAATATTAAGATATGTCTCCAATATTTACATTATTTTGTTTTCAGTGTTCAGGTTGATATCTTGGATATTTTTTTTGTACTGTTTAATTTCTGACTACGTCTTGTAGAACAAATACAATGTACCTTTCTAAAATGCTTATTAACTGAATGTTTTCTATATGATGAATTGATGACTTCCATAAAAAAAATTACATTAAAAATGAGAAGCAGCTATGAAGATGTGCTGTCTGGAGACATGATCCATAATTTCTATCAACGTTTGTCATTTTTTCATATGCATTTATATCTTTATTGGTCTTGTGTGTGTTTTATGACTACATAACTACAGTGTCTGAAAACAAATGTGTATTTATACAGGACTACAGTGGAATTGGTTTCTAAAGGATATGAGTATATAGTTAAAATGCTACAACGAATACTGCTTTTGTCGTGATGAAGTTAATTAAATTATGAACTGTTTAAATTGTTGCATTTATGCAACACTATAAAAAGAACTATAGTTTGCTTATATATAATCCTTTCTTTGCTGTTATTGTAGGTAAATGCAGTTGTTGTTTTTATGTACAAAACATAAAAATAATGAACAGAAGAATCCAAATGGCAGAAGAATCCAAAATTTGGTTGTAATTACATCAGCTTGTGGCTGTACACTTTTACATTATTTTGAACTAATTAGACTGCCTTGTATTATTATTTTAAGAAATGCTCACCAGTGTGTTATAAGACAGTATGTTAAGTATTTTGTTATTTTAATGTTAGGATAGACACCCAGAGTGCAGGATGGTTGCTTACAATTATATTTGAGAAAGGATAATAAATATTCAGACTTTCTAATGCCAATACTTTAAGAGGATACTGTATATTAAAAAATGATCTTTAATTGTTAGTTAAGGTATAGAAAAGGAGGTTTTTTTAACACTTTGATTTAGCTATGGAGAAAAAAATATTCTTGATATGAGATGTGTGACTGAGTCCAGCACTGTAAATTCTGAAAAATACTCAATACAATAAAAATGCTTTGATATGTTCATAGTATTTTCCAATAAGACAATGAGTTTTACAGTAGTGGCCCCTTCTTGTGATAAATGAAGGAGGTGAAATAGCCTGTTACCAAGGAAATGATCAAAGCAAGTCAATAAGAAAAGGATGACTAATAGAGATCTTCTCACAAAAAGACTCCACAACGTACACTTATCAGAAAGTAATTATTTATTCCTACCATTCCCAGGGCTTCTGACATTTGTGGCAGTTTTATTTTAAACAAATGCAGTGAATGGCCCACTTTCATTTTAACCTTAAAACTTCTATGACCTGCTTTGGCCCTAAGGATGAAAAAATGATGGGAATGGGAAGGGGAGGATTTAGCAGTACTGAGCCTGATACTGCAGCCGGTGCATGTCAGCAGTTACAACCGGCTTCAGTGAGAGCTGTTTGCATGCAGCAGCTGCAGAATTAGGCCCCATGTTAAAGGTAGGGAAAAAATTGGAGTTGCAGTTTTTTTGCTTGTATGTCATTAAAAAAATGCCTAGTTTTTTTTCTACTTGTTTTTTCACATAGAAATATGAAGACGGTCAAATGCTGTCTTCCCTGTTCCAGCAGAGGTATCCCTGGAAAGGACTTGGATATGTAGATTAGGAGCTTGCTCAGCCCTTGAATGAAGGGACTGGTATGGAATCTTTAACAAAAATGTTTTTTTCCCACATGCTTTTAGGTATTTGATTTAAATATATGTTAACAAAAGAAATAAATTATTTTAAACAGTCTGAATAAAAATTAATTCCCCTCTCAATCAGGCTTGGCTTCTGTGGTCTCAGTAATGTCATAAACCTATTAATTCTTCAGTCTTCCAAAGTGTTTTCTAGAAAAAACAGGGTAGATAAGGTCAGACTTTGGCAGCTGGTACTATAAGGTTGAGTCTCACTGCAGTTAGGAAAGAAGGGGACAGTTTGGAAACCTGGGTTCTTTAGTGGCAATTTGACAATCATCATTTCAACTAGTTTCAAAAGCAGGTATTTCTTCTGAATGCAATCACCTGGTTCTACTCTACGCCTTGTTTCCACCTGATAAATTGCATTAAGTCCTGCTAAAACTACATTAAACATTTTCCTGATATTGCTTTTCCATGTAAACAAATGCTGTAGTTGCCACAAATGTTATGCAATAGCAGCCTGCATCAATAGAATCTGAACAACAATCTGTCTATTAAGATGTGGGCTGTACTGGGAATATGTTTGAGAATACATGGGTTAAAAATTGACTACCTTCTGTTTAATCTAGAGATATAATAATAGGGACCCCAAGTCTATGGTGGTTTGGGGTGACAGCTCATGTATTTTAAATGTTTGATATTGAGTTAACATCTACCGGGCCTGATCCTGCAAACACTTACACACAAGTAACTTTACTCATAAGAGAAATTCCATAAAGCAGTGTTTCCCAGACTTGGGACGCTGCTTGTGTAGGGAAAGCCCCTTGTGGGCCAGGCTGGTTTGTTTACCTGCCGCGTCCACAGGTCCGGCCGATTGTGGCTCCCACTGGCCGCGGTTCGCTGCTCCAGGCCAATGGGAGCAGCTGGAAGTGGCGCTAGCCGTAGTGGCAGTCGCCAGTGGGAGCTGCGATCAGCCGGACCTGCGGACATGGCAGGTAAACAAACTGCCTGGCCCACCAGGGGCTTTCCTGACACAAAAGGCATCCCAAGTTTGGGAAATACTGCCATAAAGGGTTTCTCTTATGTGGTACGGCAAAGAGTGCCAAAGGGTTGTGATTTGTGAAGTGTACTAACATGTTGTGCTATTCTACGCTGCATAGCCCTTGCTGGCATGTTCTAAAAGATACCTAGTTCACATTAACATAGTCCTGTTTGAAACAAGACTACATCAATACAAACTATTTACTTTTAGAATGCGCCAGAAGGATCTACACAGGGCAGTAGAGTGTTTTACAAACACATCTCTCTAGTGCACTTTACCTGCACAAGCCCCAAGTTTAGTTTAACTACTCATGTCCATCAGGTTACTCACACATATAGGTGTTTGCAAGATGGGGCCCATATGCAATCATACAGCCTCAGAAGCCATGTCTTAAGGCAATATTAAGAGGAAGACCCTTGCTGACTAGAGATGTTTGAACACCACAGTTTTGCTGGAATATTAAAAGAGAAAACTGTAAACATTGCTGATTGCATGACAGCATACATCTTTGTTACAGGTAACAACAGAAAATCTGAGTGTGTTCTGAATAAAAATAAATTAAGGAGAACTATCTTGTCTCTGGGTCTGTTCATTTCTGCCCCAATGAAGAAATGACTCATTTGTACCTTTACCAGTTGGATTCATAAATACTAATTAGTTATACTAACATTTAAATAATCTCATGGCTCACTTGGAAGAGCAAATTCATCAGTTGAAAATGCATCTCTTCTATACTGAAAATTACTTCTACTTCATGAAGAGCATTATTATTGGATTAATGGACTTTCATAGTTACAAAGTGAGTTACACTAAAATATTCATACTGATTGCCTAAAGTTTGGGCTCCTAAACCTTAAATGGAAGTGGCCAGATTTCCCCTTCAGCTCCCACTGTCCTCATTTATCGCTGCATTGGCCCAGTCCTGTTTCCACTGAAGTAAATGGCAAAACTGCCATTGCTGTAGTTGCCACAAATGTTATGCAACTGCAGACAGCATGAATAGAATCTGCACAACAATCTGTCTATTAAGATGTGGGCCGTACTGGGAATATGTTTGAGAATGCATGGGTTCAAAAATGACTACCTTCTGTTTAACCTAGAGATATAATAATAGGGACTTCAAGTCTATGGTGTTTTGGGTGACAACTCAAGTATATTTAATGTTTGATATAGAATTGACTTCTACAGGGCCTGATCCTGCAAACACTTACACACAAGTAACTTTATTCAGAAAAGAAATTCCATAAAGGGCTTCTTTACATGGAAATTGCTGTTCTTACTTCTTAGACCCTATATGAAAATTAGTTTCTCAAATGAATATTCCCTTTCAAAATACACCTCTACCCCGATATGATGCTGTCCTCAGGAGCCAAAAAATCTTACCGCATTATATCAAACTTGCTTTAATCTGCCGGAGCGTGCAGCCTCGCCCCCCACCGCCACTCCCTCCCTCCGGAGTGCTGCTTTACCATGTTATATCTGAATTCGTGTTATATCAGGTTGCCTTATATCGGGATAGAGGTGTATACTATTCTAGCACTAGTACTAATTAACATATTGCAAACTCAAATGACTACTACCAGACGGTACTTATACTAGTTAGTGCTTGTATCACTTAGATGTTTATACTTTCAAAACGCTGTATAAACGTTACCTAATTAATCCTCACAACCATCTCTGTGAGGTAACCAAGTACTGTTTTCCCTATTTTATAGATGGAGAAATTGAGACATTGTTAAGTTGAGTTGTTAAAGGCCACAGAGCAGTTAAGAATAAAATAGCTGTATTTCTGAGTAAAAGGGTTAGTTTTAAAAAGTAGCTTCACTGATTTAAAATTTGAATGAAAGAAAGAAAATCCATATGAAGAACAAATCTAAAAATTCACCTTCATTTCATTCACTGTGGATGAATATCTGCTGAAATGGAAAGACCCACACAACGATCAAAGCAAAGTTTAAACAAAGAGCATCTGGGAAAAAAAGTTAAAAGGATGTTTTATAATAATAATGCAGTTACCCAAATGTCAGTGTATTTGATCAAAGCTGATCTACAGAGCTCAGATTTGGCATTAGGTGAACCATCTTTTATTAGCTATTTCTTTTTTATTCAAATGGTTAAAATGGTGAGAGTTTGAATGGAAAGATATGCTGAGGTATCACTTATCTGTAGTTGGGGAAGACAAATGAAGCCCATCATAATGGCCCACAGCTACCTTGTCTTTACAAGGTGCAACATATTGAAACTACAGGTCACAACATGTCTTAATCCTTCTTGAGCCAAATTGAATCAAGGTGAAGCACTGCTGTGGATCAAATCACAAGACAGGGCCTGTTGTCCCCTATATGCAGTAGGAGCCACTATCACATACCACTAGCACTGTGGTTTTCAACCTTTTTTCATTTGTGGACCTCTAAAATTTTTTGAATGTGGTCCGCAGACCACAGGTTGAAAACCACTGTTCTATGGTAACAACCTTTCACGGACCCCTTAGCCATCATCTCCGGATCACCAGAGGTCCATGGATCACAGGTGGAAAACCATTGCACTAGCAAGTTGCCTATGGGACAAAAATAAGCTACCCCAGTTACTCAGGATCATTCCTTTGATATAGAGGTAAGAGACTGAGTCTATTTAGAGAGAGAATATATTTGCAGGCTCTGTTTTTGGATTTCCAGAAACAGCTATCATGAACTCAACCCCTCTTTGTACCACAGTTCCTTCATGAGCTATGCTGCTATTGACCGTCCCCTACATCTGCACACCACCTCCCACACTGTCTATGGAGCTACCAGGTATAGAGGGGAAACTGGAGTGGCATTAATTTTCCCAGTGTTCTTTCAACAGGAAATCTCCAAGATTGTGGTGCAAGAACTCCAGAACAAACACCCAAACCCACAGGTGTGCCTCAAACAAAATTCTCCCAGAACATCAGGATTAACAGCAAGATGCCTATTAATATATTATTGCTTATCCATTGTCCTTCTGTGTTGAAGGGCTTCTATGTTTTAAGCTGATATCATTTCACATAAATTAAAAACCTCCTGAATATCTTAATTATTCTTACTCTAAACTTGAAAACATATTGATAAACATCCAGAGTAGGTAAAAAAGTCAAAGTTTTGATTCCAACACCAAATGTTTGAAATTATATTTATGAATAAAAACATCAAATAAAATTGTCCGGAGACACAGGTTTGGTTCCTAGATCTGCTAATGATCTGTTGTGTGACATTTAACACCCTTTGTCTTGTCTATTTAGATCAGAGGCTCTTCAAGACTGTCACTTACTTTTTGTATATACAACAGCAATGCTGCCCTGATCTGAGCTGTGTCATGTTGGTGCTACAGTAATACAATTAAATAATAAGTAATAATAAATAATAATAATAATAAACCATCCATACATCTACATCTGGGAATACAACAGAGGGAATTATGGGAGTTTGATCCCCTTTCTCCACAGTTCCCAAAATCTGAGAGAATATTCCATAATACCATGCAAAAATTGCCCACTGTGCAGCACATCTAGGATCAGATTGCATATCAGGGACTTAAAATGTGTTGAAAAATGGAAGTAAGCTTTCTAGTCTTTTTTACTCTGCTGATTTTGAAATTGTGTTTCATTTATTTCAATATATTCATGGAAATTTTGATCAGAATTTTTAAAAAATCATTTTCATTTTTTTTATTTTAAAATTTTTAGTTTTTCTGTGGTTGAGTTTTTTGTTTTGTTTTGTTTTACTTTCCCCCCAGCCTTCTTTTTTCCTTATTCCTTCACTTTTTTCTTTTGGCCACTGAAAAAGAGAGGGAAGAAAATGATAAATTATAAAAATGACATATTCCAATTTCATCAACAACAACAAAAAAAGAAAGAGAAAAAAATTAAAAATGTTTGTGGTAAAAATTTCTGTTTTTTAAAAAGGGTTCTTTTTCAACCAAAAACTCTCTAATTCTATAATTTATGCCAAGTCCATATGAGCCTGTAGTTGTTCTGTGTATCATTCAATCATGGAGGAGGGCATCATCTAGTATTATCAAGACTGGACATCTTTCTAAAATATATGCTCTAATTTAAACAGATGTCATTGGCTACATGCAGGAATTATTGGGTGAGATTCTGTGGCCTGTTATGCAGAACTAATCATGTGCTCACATCGTAAAACTATTAAACTATGAAATCCACAGTGAATATGTCTCAGAGCATGTAACATTTGAAATTGAAGATGCAATCTCATTATGGCAGAGAAGAGGCATACATTGGAGTCATGGATGTGAGAAGAGGGCCCTCAAATTATGTAGATCCACTGGCCAAAACCCCACGTAGGGGGCCTAAATAATGACTGAATCGATTTTCTTTGGAATAGCCAACAAATTATCTTTTGAGTTAAAATTAAGCAGGAGAAATTTCAGCCAAAAGGATTTTTGGGGTGGGAAGCAGAGAAACGTGTCAGCTCTCAACCAACATCTTTGCTACCATGATGTTATAATTAGTTCAGAAATCTCCTACTGTAGTACATTTAGAGGGAACATGATTTCACTATACACACATATATATTCATATAAGCATTATTAATTGTGTAGATATAGATAAAATGGGCATTTGGGAGTATAATACTCTTTGTGTTCCTGTTATTAAAAAAAATAAGCCTCAGATTTAAAAAAGATACTCCTCAGATTGCTATTCCCTACTGGGGATACTTTACGTATTTCAATAAAATTAAAATGTTGTGTTACAGTGACTGTTAGAGCAAAGGGCTGAGAGTCAGAAAGCTTCTGATTTGAGATCTCAGCCAAATCATGTGACTTTGGAGAATTAACCTGTTGTATGCCTAAGTTACCTATTTGGAAAACTGAATTTAAAAAACAAAACAAAACAGTCTTCTCAGTAGAAAAACAAACAAGCAAATGCTGTATCTATAACTATTAAGGCATAGGCACTTTAGGCCCATGCCTAGAGTCCCAGCTGCTAGAGTCATGAGATTACATCAGACTCTAATTTTTCATTTTTAAAAAATGTATGTTTCTAGCCCCCATGTTGTGAATAGAAGTTTGAAGATGTGAAGCAAATGTAATCAACACAGTTATGCCTGCCTGAGCCTGCCAAAAGTATGAAACAATAGTTCCTTACGGTGTGCATCTAAATGGGGTGTTAATATTAAGATCCTCTTCTTGTGGGGTAGGGGTTAGGTGCAGGGGACTGTGTATGTGGCAGAAGAAGGATGGTGTGCCCTGACATGCACAAAAGCAGATACTTTGTGCTGGGGACCCTATTGCTGCTACCCTTACTTCCCCAGATTCTGGCCAACCTGGGAAGGGATGGGTCCCCTCTGCCATCAACAATCTAAGTGATGGTGGGGCCACAACATGAAACTGAGGACGCAAAGGTGGACCTATGGAGTGGCTTGTGTTGTGGTGTGCCTAGAGCCTCAAATTGCCCTAATTCCACAATGTGAATTCTGTGTTTAGTTTTTTCCAGTTAAACAGTTCACATAAGTAAATAAAATGGCTACAATAATTAAGTTTTGAAAATGCCCAATGTACATAATCTTTTCACAAAGATTTTAGTATGTGCTCTAATTGTTCATGCACAGTATTATCCCTGGAATACAGGCTGTTTTGTACATAAGCAAACTTGCATTAACATGATAGACAGGAACAGTTACATTCTATCATATCAGTGATCCATAAATAATGGGTCACTGGGAGATTTAGAAACTGTACCTTTCAATCCGTGCCAAAGAGATACATCAAGGTGCACTCATGTGAAGCGCAGCTGACACACCTTGAAACATCCTCAAAACACCTCGGGCAATGAGTCAGATCCTTCCTCTAAAAATAATGATGCCAAAGGATGTCAGCGGACAGTTTCAGTGATGGTGCCTAGTAAACAATGTCAATAACAAAATTATTTTACTACCTTTTTGTCTGGATAAAAACATCAATCTCCTTTCCGTGTAAAAATTAACATCTCTCAAAAACTAAAATGTCACAAGATCTCACAAATACTCAGTAAGGAGGATGCCACAGTACTATTTAAGTATGGAGGACTGTTGAAGCATTATATAAGTCTCATAGCAGAGTGTAAACTACAGACTGTAGCGCTGCAGCTGTGCTGCTGTAGTACAGACACTTATTACCATGATGGAAGGGGTTCTTCTTTTGCTGTAGTAAATCCTTCTCTCCAACAGGTGACAGCTAGGTCATTAGAAGAATTTTCCCATTGATTTAGCACTATCTACACCAGGGCTTAGATAGGCTTAATTACGTCTCTCATTGGTGTGGTCAACTTTTTAGTGTAGACAACCCCTGAGTTGTCAGAATGAGGTCAGGAGAAAGGAAGGTTGAGACACAAGCAGAGGGAGAGATATGGAAAGGCAAGAGAGAGGCAGAGGGAAAAGAGCAGGGGAAAGATCTCAGAATGGACAACACTGAAGAGCTGGTCTACACTAGAAAGTTAAGTCGACCCAACTACAGCTTTATCTACATTATGACCTTTTAGTGACACCGCTGTGCTGGTACAGCTGTGCTGCTAAAAGGCACACAGTGTAGCTGCTGTTTGTCAGTGGGAGACAGCTCTCCCGCTGACAAAAAACTTCCACCCACAACGAGTGGCAGCAGATTTGTTGGCAGGAGAGTGCTCCTAGCAACAAATTGCTGTTCAAACTGGTGCTTTGTGTCGGTAAAACGTTTGTCATTCAGGGTGGGGGTTTAACACTCCTGAACAACAAAAGTTTGGCTGATGAAATTCCAGTGTAGACAAAGCCTAAGTCACCCAAGGGTGTGAAAAATTCACACCCCTGAGAAAAGTAGTTAAGCTGAACTAAGCCCTAGTGTACACACTGCTATTCTTCCATTGACCAAGCTACTACCTGTTAAAGAGGTGGATTTACTACAGTGAGGGAAGAACCCCTTCTGTTTCTGCAGCAAGTGTCCACGCTGAAGTGCTACTGCAGCTGTGTTTCTGTTGCATTTCAAATGTAGACATGAGAAAGGCACAGGAAAGAGAATCTTTATAGAAAGGTGTGGGATGAGGGCGATGGAACAAATGAATGAGCTCCAAAAGACAAGGAAAAGAGTGAGGCCAGGTCTACTCCGCAAATATGTGTTGGCACAGCTATGTCGGTCAGAGATGTAAAGAGGTGTGCTTCATGACCAACATAGCTGTGCTGGCAAAAGCTGCTAATATAAACACAGGTATACCAGCAAAACTGCTGGTATATTTTATTTTGTTTGGGGGCTGAAATAAGCTATACTGGCAACAATATATTTTTATGCCAGGAAACCACTCCTAATATAGACCTGACCCAAGATTTGGTTGTAAATTAAAAGAGAAGACAGAGATAGAGATAAGGAACAGAGGCAGTGAGAGCTAAAAAAGACTACAGGGGAGTGGCATCTTATGCGGGGGTTAGGTCAGAGGTGAAAGTAAGCCAGTACACCCTGGTATGGCGTACTGGCAAGAGCTGGTGCACCATACCAAGGTGGCCCGGCTTCCTCAGCCTGCAATTTAAAGGGTCTGGGGCTTCCAGCCACCAGAACCCCACTGCCGGAGCTCGGGAGTAGCAACAGGGCTCCAGGAGTTATTTAAAGGGCCGGGACTCCTGCTGCCTCTATTGCCCTGGACCCTTTAAATAACTGCTGGAGCCCCACTGCCGCTACCCCAGGGCTCTGGGGGCTATTTAAAGGGCTGGGGCACTAAAAGCAGGAGAGTTCTGGGCTCTTTAAATAGCCCCCGGAACCCTGCTGCCAGAGCCCTGGGGTAGCAGCGGTAGCTGGGGGCTCCAGCAGCTGATTAAAGAGCCCAGGGCGGTAGTGACAGCCGAGCCCTGGGCCGTTTAAATAGCCACCGGAGCCCCTGGCTGCCGCTGCTACCCCAGGGTGGGGGGAGGGCACTTACCAGTACAGGGAGGGCCGGGGCTGGCTCTGACCCCCCATCTCTGCCCCTTCCACCCCAGTCCCCGCCCCTTCCGGTGGCCAGAACCAGCCCCAACCCAGCCCCGTACTGGTAAATCCCTATTTCTGCTTTCACCCCTGGGTTAAGTATCAGAGGGGTAGCCGTGTTAGTCTGGATCTGTAAAAGCAGCAAAGAATCCTGTAGCATCTTATAGACTAACAGACATTTTGGAGCATGAGCTTTCGTGGGTGAATACCCACTTCGTCGGATGCATCCGTATTCACCCATGAAAGGTCATGCTCCAAAACGTCTGTTAGTCTATAAGGTGACACAGGATTCTTTGCTACCCTTGGGTTAGGTTCTGAAGTCAGCGCATAAAGCGAAAATCACGTATAGTCAAACGCTAATTGAGTGGAATAGCCAGTGGAATAGCCCGTACTATAGGTACAGTATTTAAATTTTTCTTTTTCTTTTTTTGTTTTTTTTTGCCAAGCACATATAGTTAAAATCCTGTAAGTTAAATGCGCCTATGATGTGACTCCATTGTAATTAGCTCATTCCTTGCAAGAGCAAGATTGCTCCCTAAACTACATTTCATGATGCTCTGTCCAGTCTGACAAAAAATGTAAGTATCTAGCTATTATGGCTGAAGAAAAATGTGAATGGTGTGTAACAGCTACAGAAATATCAGAGTTTGCATGGAGCTTGTTCTGAGTGGTGTAAGTCCCCCATCCATATTAGTGAGGCGTTAACTCAGCTTTTCATTGATAAATAAAATGTCAACACTATAAACTATTTCATTCTTTATGTAAGAAAGGAGAGGGAGGATCACAGTTCTGCACAATTTACTGAGTGACATTTCATTTTGGTGCCACAAATGGGTGGCATTTGGGAGATACCACAACTTATTATTTAGCCCTGGTGAAAAAGAAGCCATTCACCAGGAGCCTAGCTGACTTCCATAGGCATATTCAAACCCTACAGAGGTCTTCAGAAGAGCTCAACAAGCACGTACAAATGAATTTTGAACATCTGCACAATTTAATGTGAGCATATCTCATTTTAGCAACTAACATGGACAAAATGTATTTTGTAGGTGCAGTTTGGAAGAGTTCAACCATTCCCTTCTCCCTGTATCCCCCCAATTCAACCCCTGAATAGGATACTAATTGCTTTCCACAGGCTAACAGATCTCACTTTCAGGAAGTTTTTTCAGATATTCAGCCCAAGTTTTCCCTTTCTTTCATACCATTATACCTAGTAACCATCTAAAATACAGAGAGATATACAGAACAGAGAAATAGAAAAGGAGGAGATGGAATGGGCAAGTAAAAAAAGAGATTGGGATAGTGATTAAATTAAACAAAAACAGGGCGAAAAGGGAATTTAGAAAACTTCAGTGAGTTACCAGAACATGCAGATATAATTGTCAGCAGCAAGACTCCAGTAGAACAAAAAAATATACTTTGTGTGAAAATTAATGCTAATGACAAAATTATTCATTATTATATTTATTATTTACATTGTGACAAATGTGGGTGGCATTATACAGAGATAATAAAAAGCATGACCTTTGCCCAAAACAGAGCTTTAGAGATTTGTTAGCACTATGCTAAAGAACTTTTAAACCAAACAATGAACCATTAATTGTTCTTTGTTACATTTAAGCATATTTATTATTTGATTATTACCAGTGCAGCTTCCAAGTGCCCAAGAAAGCTATTCTTGTCAGAGGGCCCTGGGACAGGGCAGTGTAGCACAGTGGCATAGTGAAGTATGATCACAGAGAGAAATTTTAAAATATTCACTGGCTCTTTAAGATTATGGGTACTGGTTTAAAAAAAATCAAGGGAACACGTGACTGTTAAAAACTGGTCTTTGCCTGAATTCTTAAGTTCAGTCAAAAAATGTGTAGTGAGTTTTTTGAAGCACTGAGAATATGAAGTGACAACATGTGTCTCTGTTCAGAGTGGGAAGATTATTGACATCTGTTGCCTCTTGTTTTATACTTAGATTGTAAGCTCTTTGGGGCAGGGACCATCTTTTTGTTCTGTTTTTGTACAGTATTACAGTAATACTAATAAATAATAATAAAAATACTTCTACGTCACCTCTTGATTCAGTTTGCTAAAGAGAAATGTTACACAAATTGCAAATGGAGCTCAGCCCCAGGGAGACTGTATGGGCCATATTCACCCCAGGATACTTCCATTTGAATGGAGTTACCCCAGGAATAAATTTGGCCCACTATGTGCCTTTGGGACTGGGAATAGGGAGACACTAGGTTTAGGGACCAGACACTGAGAAAAAGAGACAGAGAGAGACTTGGAGGTATTATGGGGATGAGAGCACACTGGAAGTTGGAGAAACAGTCAATCAGGAAAAGAGTAGATCAGGATCTAGGAGCAGGAGCAGTGAATGGATTAGTGGATGGGAAACACTGATGTCAGAGAACAGGAGACAGATGGAGAGGCGGGGTGCAGTGTGGGGGATAACAAAGGACCAGGGAATGAAGAAGAAATGGAATCAAGGAATTGATGAGTTAAGAGTAAGCCAATAGTTCCTCACTGGAATATGATCTTGGAGACTGGACTCTATCCCACAGCGTTTAGACCTGAAAGGCTTGGTTACTCTGGCCAGTGAATGTAGCAGCCCAATTCCCCATCCTTTTCATGTTGGAATGGTGCAAAAACAGACATAGACCACACTGGGGGTTGTAGATAGCTAACATGCTTTTAAACAAGCCTGCTCTTGTCTCGGCTCAAGGGTTACATGTGTTTGGCATGGTGTTAGTTAACATGGGTTAGTTAACACATTTACTGACATAGGCTAGACAGGTTCTCAGCATGGACATGCTGCACCAGTGTAAGCCATGCCTTGTGATAGTAAATGACATGTTGTCAGCACAGACATACCGCTGTGCCGTGCTCCAACGCACACTGCTGGCAAAAGATCCCAGCAGAGCCAGGCTCTCCGACAGCTGTTTCTCCATGGAGGAGCCATGCCCTGCTGGTATGTGGGTTTCAGAAAGGCACCTCCTTCTCATAGGGCACACTCAGGTGGGCATGGGGGGGCTCAGCCCTGCAGGGGAAGAGAGAGCACACAGCAGTTCAACTCTCTGCACAGCATGGGGAGAGTCCCCAGAGCATGGGGAGATTGGAAGAGATGGTGGGGGCTGAGGCCCCCAAAGCAGGAGGAAGGAGATGGTGGGGGCTGAGCCCACCACAAGTAGGGAGAAGGAGGAGGAGATGGTGGGGTCTGAGTCTCCCGCAGAACAGGAGGAAGGGGGGAAAGACGTAGGGGCTAAGCCCCTCCAGAGCAGGGGAAAAGGGGGAAGATACAGTGGGGGCTGAGCTCCCCCAGAGCAGGGGGAAAAGACAGTGGGGCTGACCTCCCCAGAGCAGGGGGAAGGGGGAAAAGACAGTGGGGGCTGACTCCCCCAGAGCAGGGGGAAGGGGGAAAAGACAGTGGGGGCTGACTCCCCCAGAGCAGGGGGAAGGGGGAAAAGACAGTGGGGGCTGACCCTCCCCAAAGCAGGAGGAAGGGGGGGAAGAGACAGTGGGGGCTGAGCACCCCCAACAGGGGGGTGAGGGAGGAGACGTTGGAGCAGGAGGACACGGCGGGGGCTGAGCCCCGCCCCCCAGAGCAGGGGGAAAGGGCGAGACGGTGGGAGCTGAGCCCCCAGGTCAGGGGAGGCGGAAGCTGAGCCTCCCCCCGACCTGGGCACGAAGGTCCCCCCAAGCGCGAGGGAGGGGGGCAGCTTTCCCGCTCTCCGCGAGCGCCGGGCCGGCCGTAGCCCGCTCACCCGTTCGCGTCTCAGGAGACGCAGCAGCGGAGCAGGCGCCAGCCAGGAGCGGGAAAACGCGCCCCAACAAGCTGTTAATGCGGGGCCGGGACCGGGCCGGGGGTGCGGCCGGGATTCCGATCCCCTCCCCCTGCCGCGGGGTTTCCGGACTGCGCAGCAGTGCGGAGACCGGAGCCTAGTGGCCGCGAGAGGTTCTGCCTCCACCTTCTCTCCCTCCCTGAGCGTGGGGCTAATCAGAGGCGCCCCCCGGTGGCTGCGCGGGGGGCTAAGGGCGGGTCCCAGGAGAAGGGGCCGGAACAAGCCGCCCCAGTGGTTGTGCGCGTGGTATAAGGTGGGTCCCAGGAGGAGGCCGTGACGAGTCCGCCAGTGACTTTGCAGGGAGTCCGAGGAGGGGTCCAGCACTGGGCGAGCCTGTAGCAGCTGGCCATGGGTGTGAGGGATCCCTCCAGTGAACGGCTGAGCCCCGCAGTGGCAGCACTGGTCTTCCCATCAGGACGGTTCGCCTTTGCTGTCTGCACCAAGGCATGTGCAGGGTCATTCCCGTCCCCCTCCCCCACCAAGTTTACCCCCGCTTGTTTCATGTTGCAACTGTGCGAAAGCCACCACGAGCCACGTGAATTAAAATGAGCCTAGTTTTGGAACGAAAAGTGACCTCCCCAGCCGGGTCACTGGCGGCCCCCCCCCCCCCCCCCGCACAACTAGCACAGCAGGACACCGCCGTTAGTCTGCAGGAGCAGAAACCGAAGTGACAACCCCGCCTCCCCTTTTCCGTGGTAAGGTCTTGAGATTGTACCCACCCCAGCCTCCCAAGGCCACTTAGAGGTTGGGGCGGGAGGTCGTTTTACTCCCACACTAGCTTTAAAGTCTGTTTAAAGACGCTCTTTGGGGAACTGCATGGAGCATTTGGAGCATCCAGTCGGGAGTCTCCTACAAGGGGGCAGTTGCAGCGTGCTGGCAGTGGCTTCTCTGGTGCAGTGGTTTATCTCTGTTAATGATTCTGGAGACATTTTATACATCCTCTTTCTTTAACTGGGTACGAGTTACAATTTTGACGGCTTTTATTGACGACCCCTGCAAGCGCCTGCAACTCCTCCGGCTTGGCAGGGCTGAGCCCTGATAACGCTGCCATTCAGCAGATTGTTAGGACTGATAGGAATGTTAATGAAGTTGGTTAAACGCTATTGGGATTTACAATAATCCTTCCCATGGGTGATGGGATCCAATGGGATTTTATTTATGTCCAAGTGTTTGTTTTCAGAGCTATCAGAAAAGAATCGTCTTCTGCAGTATAAAGTCCCTGTCTACGCTAGTGAATTGCCAATGTTCAAAGTCTAATAGCAGGAGACTATCTAATGCAATCTTTGGAAAAGAAATGACTTTTACAATATATGGGTTGATTGCAAATAAGTTACTAATAAGCCAGTTTGGTTTAGGGATTGTTGTATACATTATTTCCCAGGCACTGTTTATTTGCAGCTATTTCTTTTTAAAAAGTCGTTAATTCAATTTAAAAAAATTACAAAAGCTAATACTTAGTGTAGACATTCAAGCTATTAAGCAATGGAGTTGTAAATACGGGCACTTTCATTTTATTTTACAATAGATAACACAAAAGCAGCAGTCATAAAAGCGAAAACAAGAACACTTTTCAGAAACGTTGTGACAATACAATTGCCCAGATGGGGAAATTTATTCAATATAAGTTACTATTGCAGCTGACACAGCAGAAGACAAAATGTTTAGGAAAGTAATACGACAAAGCAGGAGGTATGGGGGGGTTATTTTGAAATACACTTTTAAAAGATATTTTGACTCCCAGATTTGTTATCAGTGTGCATCCAACAGGACAATAAAAAAAAAACACATTCTGTACAGAGCTCTAAAATGAGCTGCGAATATCTACAAGAGACTAGCATATGCTCTTTGTGTGGATAGAAGTGGAGCCCGATCCTGCAGTCCACAACTCCCTAAGGGAATTTTGCTGGAGTGTGGTATGCAGTCTCGGCTCCAGTGTGTGTGTGTGCGCGTGTGTGTGTGTGTGTGTGTGTGTGTGTAGCTTTCTACAATTAAGTCCTTGAGCAGAATTAGCAACTTGGAGCTGCAGAGGCAGGTGCAGGTCCTTGGCTGCTCTAGAAGTCCTGCCGCGGGGTGTGAGTTAGACTGTGCCGCCGCAGATCACAGTTTCGCCTGAACACTTTGCCGCACTGCTCACAGTTGTAGGGCTTGATGTCTGTATGGGTAAGAAGGTGAGTTTTCAGATTACTTCTCTGATTAAAGGTTCTTCCACATGTGGGGCATTTGTGTGGAGATTCCTGTTCAGATTTGAAGCAAGCAAAGGATTAATCCTTTACAAACTACCTAGTTTATTAATTTACTACTTTTCTGTTATTACATAGCATAACATGAAGTATAGGGAATCTACTTAAATAAATCTAGACTCTTAATCCTCAACAGATACAAAATCATGACACTTTTAACTGCCTGGAAATATCCTGTCTGTCAACGTATATTTTATTCACAGCTCAGCCCATTTCATGCCCCTTGAATATACAGAAAAAAAATGTACAGTGCAATTCTTCAATTTCAAATCACCACACCATCTCTTTGAGTAAGTCTGAGCTTTCCCCCAAACAGTTAAACCATTACAAACATATACAATGTATTGGGATACAGGCAAATCATTTTAAGGTGCCAATTAATCTTTCAAAGCTGGTTTCCCCCTACAGTGCTTACCTTTATTTTTTACAAACATAAAATATTGAAATGCATTTAATAAGATTTAACAAAGATCATTTATAAGTACCCACATTCACAAGCAATTTATGTAAATTAAATCCTTAGTGGACTCTATTTGCTTTTTTCTAACAGAATTACATATTTTTAAATATACTAAACAGAGGTGTCTTAATAAAAAAAAATAAAAACATAGGGCCATAGCCTGTTATTAAGCAGATTGCTTTATTGAAGTAATTGGGGAGATCTGCTTTAAAAACTAATGGCAAGATATGGCTCATTATTTCAGGTGCCTAACCACATTCAGAAATTTGTCTACCTTACATGCTAAGAACAAGAACAGTATAATGATAATAATAGATATGGAGATAAACTTACCTGCATATGTAAAGTTTTATGAACTGCTAGAGTTCTGGATTGGCAGAATCCTTTCCCACATTCCTGACATTTGAAAGGTTTTTCTTTGGAATGGATATATCTGAAAGTCAATACAAGGGATTGAATCAATGGTTGTCCAACAAACTCAAAAGCCACAGGAAGGCTCTAGCGATTCTTTAATCTTATAATTACTTTGTGTGGGGGAGGGGAAAATCCTGACTCTTTATTTATTATTAATTATTTTGTTATTTTTGTTCTGTAATTCTGTGTATGATTAACCTCCTTTATCAGTTCAAAACATTGACAATAATTCTTATCAACGCTAGATTGCCCTCTCTGGTGACAGATTAGACTGCATGTTGGAAAAATCTGTTTCACAAACTGGTCCCGATCCTGCTCCCGTTTAAATCAATGGGCAATTTGCCATTAAACGCCAGTGTGAGCAGGACTGGGCATACATAGTCGTCTATTTTAATTTTTGGTTGAAGTTCTACTCATTTTCCCGGGACTACAAACCTGAACGAGGGGGCGTGGGAATTGGCCCTTTAGCTTTACATTCAACTCTTAAACCCAGACTGTAAATACTGTCCTTACCCGACTATTACAATCTTATCAGTGATGGGGAATATTTGTTTCAGTTAATAGATTGCCTCCAAATACAATCACATGTCCAATCCACAAAAATTACATATTTATTTGCTATTCCCTCTTAGAGGATCAGCTGTAAATTAATTTGTCAATTGGTTTGCCACTGCTTCCTTGCTGGAGAAGCAGAAATGCCTCTACATGGGAAGCGATGAATCCACCAAACCTTTACGGCTAATGTAAGCCTCAGGAGAAAATATAAGGAAAGTGAGCACATTTCTTAAATTCACAGAGGCCCAAGATCGGTGGGGCCTTGAGTTTAGCTTGGTAGCAGATTGTCCACATGCTGACAACCTGGGATGAGGTTCCATTGTGCAGTGATCTAAACCTGGCGGAGCCCACGGAACCTTTGTAGTAAATAATAAGAAAAGTTTCTGATGTGACAACTAGAGAGAGAGAAATAACAGCTGCCTTTCACTGGGGGAGCTAGGAGAAGGCTGCTTGCCTGTGGCTGCCTCCCTCACCTGTGGTCTCGGAGGTGGTCCTGTCTCCGGAAAGCCTTGTGGCAGATGTCACAGGTATAGGGCCGCTCGTCTGTGTGGGTTCTCTCGTGAATAAGCAGGTTGTAAGATTTGGTAAAGTGTCTGCCGCAGAACTTGCAGATAAACTCTTTTTTCGTTTTGGAAGGTAACCTGCCCCTGGAAGGCTTTCTGTCCGGAGACAGTTTGCTGATCCCTGAGATGGGACTTCCAAGTCCTGGACTCAGCTTGGTCAGATCTGCAATCTTTGGTGGGTCCTCCTGCGTGGCGGCCACGGCCAGATTGGCAAAATCAAACCTGGGCCTGTCTTTATGTAAAGCTGGGATTACATGGGCGATGGCCCCTTGCTTTGGGTGAAAGAGGTGTGTGGCGAATGGTAGCGTTGGGAAAGAGAATCTGGCATCCATTAGGCCCTGAGCTGCAGCCATCTCCGTGATGGTAGACCTGGTGATTTCATGCACATTGGGATATCCCAATGTCCAGTGGTTCATATGCATGGTCTGCACCGCGCTGAGTCCATAAAGACCTTGTAGGTGGTCCACAGCTGCTGGGAAGGTGTTCACAGCCTGGAGGAAGGAGTAGTTAGTGAGCTGCAGTGAAGGGTGGAGTGGGATCGGAGCTGGAAGAGCCTTGCTTCCCATTTTCCCAAAGGGACGTAAGCAGCAGAACCCTTTACCTTTCTTCGGGACTTTCTAAACTTCCAACAACAACGACAGAAAATCCTGTAAGCAAGGGAGGGAGAAAGAGAATTTACTGAATGCAGCGTGTTCCTCAGTGACTGAGGCAATCGAAAAAGTCAAACAAGTGTTCCAGGGTCGGGGTTTGTTTTTGCTCTAGTGCACCCGTGCAGAGACAACTACTGTACGTGTTTGCACAGATCCCAGAGAATTCCTAGGAAAAGAAACAAGTAATTCTCTGTATTGAGGAAGAAAGACACAAAGTGTCCGGTTCAATTCATTCACAACAGCCGAAAAAGTAAACTAATCGTGAAAGGGTATCAGGAATGCAAGGCGTGTATCGATTCCTAAAGGGCTGTACGTCGTATTGGTTTGTATTTCAGTCATTCAACATCCCACCCCCTTCCCAAAAATATCTCCAGAGACTGAACTCCCACCAAGAAGACAAGTGGTTTTAGCCGCACACTGCATAGAAGTGAGAAGCAGACCGCCTTCATTCTGCATTCAGTGCTACCTTCACATCGATCTTATCTCCAGAAGTCACTTCAAACCTCCTCTTCAGACTTATTGATTCCCCCGAGACTTTGAAGCAGCCGCTGAGGCAGACACCTCACCTCTGGGGCCTTCTTGGGAGATCGAGGGCAGGAGAATGTGCACAAATTTACAGTCTTCTCTTAAGAGGGGAGCCAAGACAAGGTTCAGGGCTATAGGTGACAATGCAGCCTAGTTTATTCTAACTCGGGTGCTTATTTTTCTTCCTTCAACAACAACTCATTTATCAAGATAATTGAAGGAGAGAAAAGCAACACGTTTCCAGCACTGCAGGTTCTAAATAAATCCACTTTACGCTCAGATCCCTTCCAGATGGTCGGAGCAGCGCCACACAGAAGGGCTTTGGGCGAGCAACGCCATCTGCGGAAAGGAAAGGTGGCCAGGCCCGGAGGCCTCTGCAGCCCTACGGACATAGTCACTTTTCTAGACCTCCAGATAAATAAACCCCCTCCTCCTCCCACTGGGCCGGGGTGTTCCAGATTAGATTTCATGGAGATGTGTTTCTGCTATTGAAACCCTCCTCTGCCTAATGGCGCCCAGGGGAATAGATAGGAGAGCTGCAAACCCGTTAATATACTAATTTCTCTAACTCCTGATACCATCACCAGAGACAGACAATAACCTGCGGTGCAAAACAGCCAGCTTCACTACTCACTGACTGGACAATGCTCCGGGACATTGCGGGGTTTCCGCCCCAGATTACCCCCCTCCCAGGCCCAGATGCCTTGTCTGCGTTAGTATTATATTAACTCCCTTCAGAAAAGGATCGGTGGACAGTGCATTAGCGGCTTCCCGGCGTGTTATTGATTCCTCCCGGGTAGTGTTGTGGCCTACTGCGGTATCCGAGCGTCTCTGCTGTGTGTCTCTGTTCCTTATTAAGGAGGACATATTGGATCGTCTTTCCAATGGGCTTTTCACCCACGATTTGTTGGCTGCGTCCTGGATTCCCCCATTTTCAAATGTGAGGGAAAATCTGATTGATTTTGTTCAAAAGCACCTAAATGCTGCAGCGCAGTGTCTTCTGCCTGCGGGACTTCCACCCGCACGCGGGTCGGTGTGTCACACCCGCGGGGCTGCCTCAGGAATTAGGGATTTCTGAATGACAAACCTGGGCTGTACTCTAGATTGTACAGGATCGGGGCGGCTGGCTGTCCAGCTGTAGGCCCCAACTGCTGTTTTCCTTCTCGGCACCTCACACCACAAACAGCGGTCCGCTCTCGTGTTTATTTGCTCTCTTCATTTTTGATCAGTTGCCTAAGAGCATGTATACGTGAGAGAGTATTCGTGGAGAACTGTGCCCTTGGTCCTGCCGGGTGCTGCTGGGCCCGCACCTTGTGTTTCTCGGCTCCACTCGGGAAGGCAGCAGCAGCAGCCCTGCGCAAGGGGTTTTATGAATAAAATGAACCCCTTCTGAGCTGTGGTATGCGATCTGGGAGTGCGGGGAGGGAGTTAATGAGAGGTGTGTGACAGTCAGAGGGTTTCACTCAGTCCATTCAACCGAAACTATACACTCCATTTCTAATCAACTTTCCCACCACTAACCATTTTCCATGTTTTAATCAGGGAGCTCTCACTTCACACACCAGACCTGCAATGGGCCAGCATTCTGGGCTAAGCTAGAAAGCACTGCACGGAGCAAATTCAAGTTTTTATTGATTGATTCCTTTTTTTTTTTCTTGGTGTGGTTACATTTCCATCAGATTCAAATTATTTTTTCAGACCAAGACAAGGGCGTCGTTTTCCCTTATCACGTGAAATGGAATCCAGAAATAGGTATTGGATTGCCTGAAAACCGTACGTATGAGGCACAGAGTATAACGGCCCTGGATTTCTGAGGATGGAAATCGTGACATGTAATTTTCAGAAGTTTGAAGTATTCTGCCCTCAAAGATTAAATGCACATTCTCCACGCATTAGTTCAGTGAAATGTGCCTTTCCTGATAGCACATAACCTCAGTATTACCGATTCCCTCAGAAAACCAATTCACTACACAAAACAAGATACACTACACGTATAGTTGAATGGCACCACGCTTTTCCTTTGAGGTGGAAAGCTATATTTTTGGTTCTTTGCCAAAACACACGTTTGTCATACAGAATTTAGCTTTCAAACTGTCCTGCTTGAAAAATGTATCTCAGACATTTTATATCACGCATTCACATTTTCATTTTATTTTAATCATGCCACCTAGGAATTTCTTCTATTTGCGTGTATTGTTGTTTACTTTGAAGTCCAGAAGATGAAAGGCACTTATGATTTTTTAAATGTAGACACCTAAGTTTTTTTTAAAAAAGATTTACTAATAGCAGTAGTATTGTAAAGCATCACTCCTGCTTGATTTACATTCAAATACTTTACAGGAATGTCCATTTAGGTAAAGAAAATTAAGACCTCTCTTTAGTATTGGCCAATACGACATGTTCACAGGTTAATTTCAGTTCACTGAACCTTATCCTTAAAAAAATTCGGATATTAAAAGTTACCAAAGGGAATTGTAGTATTTTACTATGTTTCACCTTCCTCTTTTGATATTATACGTGGTTGTCCAATTTTATATAGCGCATGCATTAATATGACGAAGAAACTTACCAATAATGTAATTCTGTAAAAGCGATTATTCAAATATATTTTCTTTACTATAGAATATGTTTTTAAAAATTAAACGAGTATACTATGAAGTGGACCATAATGAATGGGTTGCCATTTGTACTTGACTTTATATCTTATTAAAACAACACGCATACACACACAAAACCAGAAAGTGTAATAGTATGTGCTTCTCTCCTTTAAAGTTTACTTGCAATAAAGTGAGAAAAAAAAACGGATGTTATTTAGACCTCGGCACTTCCCTTTCCCTTCAAAGTACTTAATTAAATTAAGGCTAGTATCTGCATAATAGGTCTCGTTTATCTGCTTGCTTACTTTTGACCTACTCAGCAGCGCGGATTTTCTTTTTCCTGTAATGGCAATTTGTTAAGTAGAGAAAGTAGCTGTCTTTGATGATCCACAAAGTGAAACAACATATTGCTTTTGTTCACTGATAACAGGTAGGCTGTGACAAGGTTTAGCTACCATCCACAAACGTTTTTTTAGCGTGTGCAGTCAAAGCACATGTATCGCTATTGCTATCTAAAACTCCTCGTTTAACGCAGATTGGAAATAATCAGCGTCATCGTACCACACTGCAATAATCAAGCAATGTGTGAATGCACCTCGCTTTGCTCGGGATTTATTTAATATTAAAGGCCCAGTCCAGAATTTATTGAGAAACCAAAACTTCTTAGAGAGACCCTAAGCAGAAAATATACTTCAAACATTATTTAATGTGCTTATAGAATAAGCACTGCGCAGAGAACACATCTGCTCAACACTGTATGGGATTGCAGAGATTCAAACTGAAAGTAAACCTAAAAATGCTGTCCTCTCCTCAGGAATCGCTTACTTGTTAGAAAGCTCCTTGACAAATATTTCAGTGTTTAACTTGAGTATGTTTAAGGAAATGTATGATCACACTCTACTGCTGATTTACTTTTATAATCAGTCTCCGAATTCTCAAACATGGACACCTTTTAATATGAACATTCTCGGTGACTGTAGCTACATTGCAGTGCAATTATCTTTGTGAAACACATGTTTCAGACGATCGCATATTATACCTAGGTACACAATCCTTGATGTCTCTTTCTCACGGCACTGTTCAATGCATAATTTCTCACAGCAGCTACGTGGTAGTAACAGATTTGAGTGACTTACCTACCACAATGAGCTTCTCCCAAAAGGCCCCTCACAACGCAAAGTTCAAGAGGCGATCCTGGAGTCTTTGTAGTGTCATTACATCCACAGCGAACCGGCGGAAAACTCCACCATAAGAGTTCAGCAAAGCTGAGTCCGAATAGCTTTCAGCATGTTGTGGAGAAGGAAGAAGAGAGGGGTTAGAAATTACTCAAGGGTTTCTCCTTGTCTTTGGACTCTTGCTGCGGAAGTGTGTACAGTCCTCGCTTGCGTGGGGAATTGTGTAGAGACCTTTCTCCTAATCACTCTGCCTCGCCTTCTCCTTGAGCCTCTTGCTTTCAACTCTTGCGAAGTTTGATACAAGTCTGAGTCTCCCCCTCCCAGGTCCATCACATTTCAGCAGTAAGTGGCATGGAGCACTGTCCCCGCCCGCTGTCCCACCCCAAGCCGCACACATTCGAACGTTCACTGCTTTAGTATTCTGACCCCGCCCAACATGGAAAGTTCAGAGGGTTGTAAAGTTCCGAGCCCTCCCTCAGCTCCGCCTCTCTTCCCTTTTCGCTGTACTGTTTACTTGTGTTTGGGTAGCAACAGGGTTTTAAAGGGGCAGTGCTCTCTTTTCTCATCCCCTCCCCTATTTCTTTTCACGTTACCTAAGGTGACTTTTTTTCCGTTGGGAAACCTCTGCTCGTTCATAAAACAAGATATCCCCGCTTATGCTTCTGTCCCTGCCTACATCAGCTACTGGGAGAGCTGTATGGTCCCAATTCCCCGGATATAGAGCTGCTTGGAGCAGTTTTCAAGAACTTTCCCCTACTGCTACAATTCACTTTACATTCTTAATACACTTCGTTCAATCCTTAAAGTCCTTACATTTTCTCTGCTTAGATGGCACGTAACGTAATGTTTACAATGATACTTGGTACTCCTGTCCTTGTGTATTTCTGTCCAAGATAATTTATAGCATAACGCTATTTTCTGTACATACTTCTATGAGGTTCAGCTGTCCTAGGGAATTTGTCTGATGCAGGTAACTTTCAGTTAGTAGTACATTTTTATCTACGAAATTTCTACCATTCTATACAAATTCCAAGACAACATTTAGAGCAACATTTAAACCTACGTCAGGTTCTTAAATGCATATTCAGTATTCAATGACCGAATCCAGATTTGTAGGTATCTGTAGTGTACATGCCGATGTACACACCTGGGATAAACTGGTAGCTTTGATAGAAATTTCCATTTATTAGGATGGAAATACTTCTAAATATAGACCAAATGACGAACCACATACTCTTTATTTTTAGTTCCTTGGTCAATAGAAATATATTGATTTACGTCATTAACTGCAGCCCGATTGATTTTTACTATATTCAGGCTGAATTTTTTAAAAATAATATTTGTATCTTTTGTTGAACCTTAATGGAATATATCGCAGGGGGAGCTGATTTTATCATCAGAATGGAGGACAGAAAGGTGAGCTCACAGCAACGTGTAATAAGAACAAAAATGCACGCGGTGAAATGACATTTAAAAGTGTATTTCAATAATGTTCAAGGTAAGCATTATGCTGGTTAGTTCATTCCAGCAAAAGAAGAAAGAAAAGCAATAAAGGGTTCATGGGAACCACTTTATTTATTTTATTATATTTGATACTTTTGAACAAAACTAAAAATGAAACAAATAAGGTAAATAAATGTCAGAAATGGAAGCTTTAAAATATTACATTTTAAGAAGGATAATGCAAAAATATTTACATTAACATATTTATTTTATGTATTATTGATGAATGATTAACGTAATTGTTTTTGTTTCTTTTAAAAATTGTTATTTATAAAATAAAATTTAGCTTGGTTATATGAGTTAAAATAATATATTATCTTCGTGAACTAGAACATAATAAGAACAAGGTTTAAAATAAAATAATTTTGGAAGTAAGAGCAACAGTGAAATATGCCATTCTACACTGACAAAACTAGCGATTTAAGCCATTCGTGAAAATGTAAGCGCTTTGAAGATGTATCACAGTACGTGGGTACTAAATTTGATAATTATACACGTTTAAAAAGCTGAGGCTATTGGCAAGATGAAAGTAGCTGGTTTTAATGTCTTCGTTGTTTTATTCTAAAGTAACGCAATTTGTTTCAACGGCGAAGTAGAAGAGGATTTCTTTATTAGGACTGCGATTGTAGAATACAAATAAGACCTTCCCCGCCCTAGAAATAAACCTTGTTTGTTTGTTTATTTCAGAAGACGCACTATTTGCAACCCGTTTTTATTAGGAAAAAAATATTCCGATACAAAACGGGAACGTTGCGATGAAAACAAATCGGGATTGTAGCGATACGCGCATTCTCTTATCCAACATCTCTCATGTCATATTTACCACCTTTTGGTCCATAAGTTGTCAAAAGAATAAAAATCGGTCCAACGACGTTAACTTGTTATGTTCTCTAGAGCTAGTCAAAAGACACCCCGACATATCTGGACTCGAATCGGAGAGATTTAAAGTAATCTCGGAGATATTGTCATTTTTGAAGTGCTCCAGCCATTTTAAAAGAAACAATAAGCAGGTGTCTTTTCAGTGCTATGACTCAACAATGTTTTCTTTTCCACTGAAGTACAGGGAGATCTTGAGTATAGACTTAAACATATGTCTCCGTAAGCCCTCCACCTCCAGAGCACAGCATAGCCTTCCACGCAGATGTTACAAAGAATTAATTTGATGCTGAAAGGGTCCCATCAGCAACCGAACAATCATCATAAAATACTTAATTAATCGGTGTAAATAGCCCCAGAGATGTTGAGTCAGCAAACTAAGCTGACTGGAGGGGCTACGGAGGAGCCTGTCTGGGGGCAGCAGCAGCAGCAGCAGCTGCGGTAGCTCTGGAGAAGGGACTGGCCACGAGGGAGCAGGAGCCTCCAGGGGACCTGCACAGCCCAGAGCTTTGCTTCCCATTTCCTCTTCTTTACACGCACACTCAGGAGGATCAGGCACTAGAACTCGTTTAAGCCTGACACTTCCGCAAAGGGGGTTACCGTTTATCCTCCCTGCCTTTATCATTTCGACGCCAGACGGATTCCTGCAGCAGAAACCGGGCTAGCAGAGCTGTTTCCCAGATTGTGCACTTCAGACTGTATGTGTGTATATAGAGAATAAAGCCCACCCTGTCTAAGGCCTGCTGCTGCAATTTTATTAGAAGGACAGGTGTCATTCTCCCAGACAAATCCCATAATAACTGTTTAATCTGTTAGAGGATGGGGGGGATACAAAATCCCCGCAAATCCCATAAATCTCCAGTTAATGTTACCAGCCCCACTCAGGGAGCGGGGGAGTCCTTTGGCAGGTTCTTCCTTTGCTTTACCTTCCTCAAACCCAACTCGCAGCGCGGCTCTTCGCACACCCAGCCCGCCCGCGGCCCGTTCACACGTCCCCCCTGCACCGGGGACATGTCTAATTATTAACGATCGGTAGAACAGGCGCAGAGGAGGCTCAGTTTAGGCGAGCTTGCCCGGGGCCTGGGGGAGGCTCTCGGAGTGATCTATGGAGCTGATGGGGACTGGGGGCAGGCAGAGGAGCTTCGGTTAGGAAGCGGCTTATGGACTCGGCGGCCGAAGAACTGGAGCGCCCCCTGGAGGAATCCGCTGCGCAAAGCGCAAGCCGGCAAAGCCGGGGAAGAACTGCACCGCTGTTCCGGACGCTCGAGCGTATGGGCAGGAGGGTGCTGTAACTTGCGGTGTGATCAGGGTGGCAGAGGGGGAGGTTCTGTATTGCGACTAGTTATTTTCGCAAGAGATGCTGAAGTCTGAAATGGCTCAGCAAATGCCCATACAATGTACACATTCCTGCGAATACTTGTGATCGTGTTTCCCTGCACTGTGGGACATATAGGGCTCCGTGTCTTGTTTTCAAGTTTGAAGAACATTTAACAGCGCTGTTGTGCCACTCTCCCTGCACGGCTCTCCAGGAGATCTTTTTCCTACTTTGCTTTCAAAGGATGCTTTTATGAGACTGATGCAGTTCTGCTCCTTTGCTCTTCGGGGCAGGGACTCTTGTCTTCCAATACATGCGGAAAACGCCTAGCACATAGTGGACGCTACCATAATCCAGTACATTGTTATTAATTATTGCCCCCACTGCCACTTCCACAACTCAGAAAACCAGCCAGTTCCTTTACCTTTTGCAAATGCTTCGTTTTAGTAAAGTCTGAAGAACAACACGATCAAGAGCTTGTTCTTTCTGGGAAGTGCGGGCGGGGAGGTATGTGCGTGGGAGTGAATGTAAAACGATGAGAGGATGGAGTAAGTGGAGGGAGAATAGCTGCAGTTTCTCTGTCCAATGGGAAATACAGAGACCGCAGATTAACTGCGAGTCGCCGTTCTTACTACAGCCTTGCTGGTTAGCGTATGTGGTCCTGGTAGGGAGGCCCAATCCTGCAGATGATTTCGTTGGATTCAGCTGGCGTCTCACCTGAGCTGGGACTGCAGTGCAGATCTTGTGTAGGGAATCACCTGCCTGAGGGGCTCCCTCGGGATTCCAAACCCTCTGGGCTCACGGACCCGTCTTGGTCAATTTCTCTCCAAATTCCCTCTCCGCACAATCTTCCTTTCCGCCTTAGAACAGGAACATGTTTCGTTGTATGCTGATTATTGCCAAGGCAAATACAATTCAATTCATCTTCTGGCGGAAAAGCAATCAGGGTTTAGGAAGCAAGTTGCACTACCTTAAACGCAAGAGTTATTAGTTTATGTCTCTAAAGCCTTTGAAGCATATATACAAAAATACTCAGGCGGATGATTAAAGTCAGTTAAAACTCTGCGAACTCAGAGATTGAAACGCCAGTTTTACTGCACTTTTATGTAACTCTAAAACATTATTTCGGGCGATAGGAAAACTCGAAGTCCTAGAATGCTAGCAGACGTGTTCTTTTTCTGTAAACTTATGATAGATGGGAAAATGCTGTCTGTTGCCAATTTAAACCAATAACGAAGAAATATCAAAAAATGTCGTTCTTTATTCGCGAAGAGCTATGAGATAGGTGCATTTTAATTTATCAGCTGCAATCACATTCTCTTAGAAATCTCGTGTGTCTCCTGAACATGTGAGCTTTTGGCCATCAGAAGGTGCTATTTTTTCTTGACTTAATCGTCATTTTAAACTGTAATGTAGAGATTGTCTGTGTCTTCATGAACGTAGAAGTGAAATGTTTCAGAGGAGCGAAGATAATCCAACCAAATAAAACACAGGCTTGTCTAGACTCTGGTTTAAGAGAGATTTTTCTTGGTTTTCCATGAAGACAGACACACACAACTGTTGTTCTTTTTCTGACTTCCGCCATCACAATGTTTTACCATAAAGGACACTCTTTTGAAACGAGAAGTGACTATAGATTGCTCTTTACTAAATGCCAGTTCTGAAGAGCAGTCATTACGCGCTGTCAAGCAAGGTATAGAACATATATAGAGCCAATTAAATGGGTACATTATTATCATCAGTGTTAACATCAGCTGCAAGTGATGTTGGATGATACAAGAAAAAACAAACAATCATAGTATACTGTTTACTTTACTTACCATATTTGTATCCGCTCACTCCATAGAGCAATCCAAACACAGCTGTAGTAATTTCTGCTACACTGGTTTTTTAAAATACAACGTTTCCCTAACTGCTGGATCCCTTCCAAGGGAACGTGGACATATGTAATGTTTATTCTTACTGTAAGGAACAAATTAGTGGACTGGCTTATTTGACTGATAATATGTCTTTAAGCCAAACCTTGCCCACCCGTTCCATCCTTAAACGCAAAATGCTCAGAGATTACAGGATGACACCACTAAAATACCAACGTAATTTGTGTGTTTGTCATGCTACAAATTACGCATTTGTGACTGCACATTTCACACACAAGACAATTGAAAACTGCTTCACAATTAATCTACTGAGGGATTTTGCTTTAAATGGAGAAGGAGGGGGGAAAGAGTATTTAAAAGAATTCCGGACTGAAATTAATGACAAAATTAGGAGTTACTTCAGCTGGAGCAGGATCCGTTCCAGGATCCGTCTTTACGTATTAGCAAATTGTGTAGGGCATTGATATATAGTTGGGTAAGACACTTCACGGCAGAGGCAAAAGGGCAAATAGAATCTAATGTAGCAATTAGACGATCCAGGAAGAGGCACAGAGGGTCCGATCCCGCATTCAAACGCACTCTGTTGGAGTCAGCTGAAATTTGGGATGTTGATAAGAGTGGGATTGGGATCAGTCAATAGGATTAGCTGGTGAGATGTCGCGAAGCCTCACGCACAGCTCTTCAGCCCCACAGAGAATGGCTCTGCCGCTGGCCGGATCTGCTCTCCGCCGGCACTTCTGCTTTCCCGTGGAGGTGATTTAGCAGCAGGCCAAGGAGTATTCTCATCAGGCAAATGATCCGTTTGATAGCTATACTCAGATATATGGCTGTGGGGCTGGGGTGTGTACGTCCAAAATCTCTTGAAACTAAAGCAACCTCTGACTCCCTCAGGGAATCTGACCCCTATAGCTAAGGTCGGGGCAAGGATACAGAGTCGCTAAACCTCCACATTCCTGGCATTGGCCTTAAAGAACAACACACAAGAGGGAGACGCGCTATTGGATAGCAGTTCACCTGCCATCAGATGTCCTTAGGGTTACATATTTGACTGCCGAAAGGAGCGAAACAGTGAGACGCCCCAGCAGCTTTTGGTTGTACGGTGTTGTCCACGGGCGATCTGTCCCGTATCTCAAGTCAAATGCAGGCACTGAGACCACAAGCGTTTTATCCCCATCTGTACTGCACAGCTTTCCGGATATTTCTGCCCTTCTTTGAGCTGGGTCTGAGAGGATATGAACTCACAACAGTACGGAGCCCTTGAACGCTGCTGAGCTTTGGAGAGTCCAAAGAGTCAGCAGATTCTCCACATGTGTGTCATGGATTCCTTTATGCTTCTGTAAAACAGATTTCTCTGCAATCAGCTCTAAAGGCTACTTTGGCAAATATGACACTTAGATTTTAGTTTTAGACCCGTTTTTTTTTGACACTCCGTCTTGCCAAAAGGACTTATCCAGCGTTAAGAACTAGTTTTTTGATTTCTTAGAAAATGATGTGCAGTTCTTAAATACAACATTGCTTGCAACAGGTATTGTTTACCGTTTTGCAATATTTAAAGTCCTTATTGACTCATCTGACAAATATGTCACCGTTTCAAAGACACAGTCGGAACATTTAAGCATTTTTACTAACACCCATAGGATCAGCTGGGCGCTAAATCATCAGCTAACTCAGTCACTTATTTTGGTTATTTATGTGTCCAGCCATGAAATATCAGGGTTTAACAAACAAGGGCGAATTATAAGAAAATTAGATGTAAACTGCGATCTCTGTGTATTTCTAATAGCAGATAGAATTTATGTCCAGCACAGCCCTTGTTTTCAAAGCAGGCACTCACTTGTCAGGCGTAATCCTCTCTTAAAAGATCCACATCGTTAACTTTCATCGGGAAAAAATGACATCAATATTAACGTGTGTTGAATTTAAAACACCTACAGCCTATATAACGTGATACCATTAAATTAAGCCATCTAAGGAGAGTATCAGAGAGACTTCTTTACCGAGCCTTCATGGACCCGATTAGAGTTTAAAACAACGCGTGCTGTATATTCCCTGTCACACCACTGTCCAGTACATTATATTTTACATTGCCCTTTAATGTATTTAACGTGGAAATACAATATCTAAATGAACCCACTACGTCTGGGGTTTCTTCTTCCTGCCGCAGATATATAACATCACATCAAGTAGCATATGCTTTACACTACATTGAAACCAGCACTCGGGACCTCTTCCATAGGTGGTACAACCACCTCCTGTTATCTTAGCTGTTACTTTCGAGTCTTCCCAAGTTTTCCAGCACAGTTTGTCCGATCTTTGGTTAAACACCATTCTAGGCAACTGATTTTTGCTAGTTTTTTGGTTAGCTGTTTAAGAGCTGTTTCACCGGATATTACACCAGAGTACTGACTGATAAAGCATCTCTCTCTGCACCATGCTTCCTTAGATGTTCCCATTTTGCTCATTTGTCGGGGTTGCAGAAGAGTTTTAATACCTCATCATAATACTTTCAAAAGTCTAAAGAACTGGACTTCGATGCTGTCGCTGTAGATTTTAGGGGGCGGGAGGGGAGGGACCCTGACAATTTTTTTTGTGCTCACTTTGAATTTGCATTTTAAAACGTTTTTATTCTCTATTTTCATCAGGGTGTTTTCAGGAGTGTTCCACAGTGTGAAATGTAAATGAACCCTTTGGAATTCTAATATAGGATTTTAAATATCTAAAGAATGGTGCTTCTTAAAACAAAGGTTCTAATCTGTGTGGGGTGTGGAGTTGTTTGCAGTTTGCCTTGTCTGACACTATCACATTACCTAATGAATATATTTTAGTTAAGAAATAATGAGAAGTAGCTAGTTACAGCATTCACATGAAAGTGACGTGAAAGTTCACACCCCTGGAATTTTTATTCCAATATACCTACTTCGTAGGGGCGGGTGCAGTGGCCTCAAAACCACTCTACAGCCTATGACAAGTTTCAGAGTAGCAGCCATGTTAGTCTGTATTTGCAAAAAGAACAGGTACTTGTGGCACCCTAGAGACTAACAAATTTATTTGAGCATAAGCTTTCCTGGGTTACAGTCCACTTCATCGGATGCATGCATTGATCACTCTCATTAGAGTGTGTATGGTAATACCCATTGTTTCATGTTCTCTGTGTATATCTATCTATCTATCTTCCTACTCTATTTTCCACTGCATGCATCCGATGAAGTGGGCTGTAGTCCACGAAAGCTTATGCTCAAATACATTTGTTAGTCTCTAAGGTGCCACAAGAGCTATTGTTCCATAGCCTATGTCACTTCAATGAAGAATTCAAAGAAAGGTACCTTAGCTGAAGATATTGTACTTTAATATGAGGTGGTTTAATATTCCTAATATGAGACAAAAGAAATGAGGGATGTTTTGGCCACCCACGAGCTTCACCAAGTTATGTTAGTACTGTGCTGACTTTTCCTTGAATTCTTTTCTGGAGTATCACAGGATTTGTGAAATGTTTTTGAGATCTTGAGATAAAGAGCCCAATGCTGCAGCCATAGAAATCATCAAAGCCCCAAGTCCCATTGATTCCTGTGATGGCAGGACAGGGCTCAGTGGCAGGAGAGAAGCAAGATCATTTATTGGAAATCAAAATGAAGAGTGGTTTTTTTTTTTATTATTTTCAAAGTGGAAGACATTGATTCTATGACATCATCCTATTGTGATTACCTTATTTCTAATCTTCCATATAATGCACAGTGATTTTGCTGGATGGATATTTGTACAGTAAAATGACAGTTCCTCATTGCATTGTACTGAATAAGAATATTCTGATAGGTTTAGAGAACAACATTAGGTCCTGATCCCACAGCCTTTCCTCACACCAGTAACCCTTACTCACAGAGGAAAGGTGAGGATTAATACAACAAAGGTGTTCCCAACTCTGCCCTGTTTAGACAATTGGCATTGCTGTGTTGGAGGGACACAGACACTGAATTAGCTGGGTAGATAGTGGGAAGGTAAGGTGACCCAATCCGTCAGTATTTACTTATTCCTTAGTCATGCAACCCTGCACTGAAGTAATAATATGAAAGCAATGGGACTCAATGAAAGTTTCACCTAAGCAAGGATTAAAAAGGGACAGTACAGAAGTGGGCCTTTGTATATTAGTAGGTAGAGGGAATTGGTGCTAAGCAGATATTACTTGTTGTAAGGGAAAATGTTGAGATAACTTTATGGTCAAATATATCACCTGAGCACATGTACCAATTTTCATCAAATGTTTCCTAATTCAAAATTCCCTCCTGATGGCTGAGTCCTGTTGAAAGGAAGAATCTGATAAAGTTATGTAATTTATGGCTTTGATATACAATATCCCTGGGGGCAATAGGCTTATTGTCATTTAGATAAAAATAATGAGTTTCTCTTTGTAACTTTATTAATATGACAGTGACATATGCAGTCACTAATGCACTATACATTGTTTATTGAAAAAAATCAATAAATAGAATAGAAAAAAGGTGTATGATAATTTTGTGCATAAAATGGTTCAGGACTGGGTGAATGTACTCCTTTAAATATCTGAGTTATCTTATGTCCTTACTCAAGCAAAGCCTCACTTTATTTCAACGGGAGCGCAAAGGTTGTATTATCCCAGAGATTCTGAAGGAGAGCTCTGTAGAAATACTGAAGGCACAGTATGGTTCCATATCAGTGACTAAGGATATGCCATCCAACAATTAGACTGGCTGTTGTCCATTCCATTTGATATAATCCTGCTCCAATTAAATTAATGGCAAAATTCCTGCTGACTTCAGAGGGAGCAAGAACAAGCCTAGGGCATATTGCTCATTTATCAGAATAGTTATTTCAGTAGGGATTTTTGAGTGAAGAATAAGCCTTTTTTTCTAATCAGTAATCACGTTTGCATTGTTAGTTTGGGGTCTGAAATTAGTAATTGTTTCCTATGTCATGAGCAAGTATAATTAATGTTGATCTTTCATTTTATCAGAATAATACAACAGAGTACAGATAGCGGCTATTTACAGTATTACCACCACTAGTTACTGTATAACTGCCATAGTTATGAATATGATCATTTACTTTGGGGATAGACATTCAGGAGATAAAATGGACCTGATTCTTGTTATGCCTTACATATCTAGTCATTTACACTTGTGCAAAGTGGGTGTAAAATGTCACAGAATCACAATTCTCCACTTAGTGACATCAGTGGTACCATTTTACACTCACTTCACGTAGGTGTAAACATTAATGACTACACAAGGTATAAGGCAGCAAAGAATCAGGCCCAGTGATTTCACTTCATATACAATTGGCATTAGGAAAGGAAGAATTTTATTGGCTGATGGAGATTCTGCAGATTCATATATCTCATATGCTCCCACAGCCCATAGCTCCTAAGCCTATTGTTCTAAAAGAAATCTAAGGAAAAACATTATATAAAAGCAAAAAAAATGGTTTATGAAATGCAATTATACATTTGGTCTCATTCTTCATAACTCACCCAAGACATGAGATGTGAAATATCCATACATCTTGTCCTATGCCTTATATTATACGTTTCAATCTCCTTTAAGGAACTATTGTATATCTCAATGAATAACCAGATTTCCACAAATAAAATTAAAAATGTAGAGTGAAAAGCACCAGACAATGAAAATCTCTGAGATGTTTTTTTTCAGGTTGTAAGCATGCATGATACATATGGTCACTAGATATATATGTAAGCTAAGTTGCGATTTGTTTATGCTAGCACCATGCTTGTAATATTCTTAAAATAGGTCTACTCCCCATGTATATTTTCCGTTTTCAGCATACATTGTACTGGCATAGTGTGCATTGCAAACAACACATTTAATCCAGAATATTGTATAACATTTCAAATAATTTAAGAGTATCATAAATATGGTGCAGGCATACGTAATCATCACTTACAGATGTGCACAATGTCTGTATTAATCTCAAGATGGTTTTTCTATTGTTTGTGGCTTCTAATTAAAAGAAAAGCTCAACAATAAATATGATGAAAAGGATAACAACTACCCCACAGCAGACACAAGCCACAGACAGCTGGGTAATTCTTATCAATGACTCGCACTCTTTAGCACAACTGATTTTTCATTAAAAAAAAAAAATCAGGGATCTTTGATGATAAATGGTCAGGGATTGCAGATTCTTGAAATTTAGTGGAAAGGAAGGATAATTTACCATGATTAGACATTTAGAACTTAAAAAGACAGAGTCAAAACAGAAATGCTAGAATCTTTACATTTATTGGCTCTAATTCAGGACAGCACTTAAGCACTTGCTTAAGTTCATCACCATTCAAGACATTTTTTTTTTTTAAAAAAAGGAGGCAGCAGAGAGGGGTTAGCCCATAACATCAAGGGACAATTGTAGCTCTAGATCAAGATTTTACATGAGACATGACTGCTTTGCTGCACACTCTCATTAACGAAATGCTCCTCAACTATTCTGTTGTGGCTACCCAGTTTTTCCACTGCAGCAGTTCTCCCTGGAGCGTTTTTGTGAAACAGTACACTAACATGTGGGACAGAAGGGCAGTTGCTTCAACATGGAACCTCTGGACCTTGTTCTGAGATCACTTATGCTGGTAGAAATCAGAAGTAATTCTACTGAAGTGAATGAAATTACACTGGTATAAAATCAGAGTGAGATCAGTGTGGAAATGGAAGCACTACACTGTTAAATTAATAGCTAGGAATCATTAATAAGTATTGATACAAAGTTTGGGGACTGATAAATAATGAAGCAGATAGGACAATGATACAGAATGATCTGGATCTGTTTTAATATGGCCAAATATAGTTATACATACAGGAACAAAGAATGTAGGCCATACTTACAGCATAGGGGACTCTATTCTAGCAAGAAGTGATTCTGAAATAATAGTGGATAATCAGCTGAACACAAGTATCTACAGTGACACTGTGACCATAGCGGCTAATGAGAACTTGGATGAATCAATGCTGGAATCTCACGTAGGAGTAGGGAGTTATATTATCTCTGTATTTGGCACTGATGCAACTGCTATTGGAATACTGTGTTCACTTCTGGTGTCCACAGTTCAAGAAGAATGTTGAAAAATTTGAGAGGATTCAGAGACAAGCCATGGGAATGACTGAAGTATTGGAAAAATGTGCTTTATAGTGATAGATTCCAGGAGCTCAATCTGTTTATCTTAACAAAGGGAAGGCTAAGCGGTGACTTGATCACAGTCTATAAGTGTCTATGTGGTGAACAGAAATTTGAAAAAAGGGTTCTATTCAATCTAGCAGACAAAGGAGTAACGCCATCCAATGTCAGAAAGCAGAAGCTAGACAATTTCATACTAGAAATAAGCTGTACATTTTTAACAGTGAAGGGAGTTAACTGTTGGAACAATTGGCTAAAAGTTGTGATGGATTCTCCATTGCTGGCAATTTTAAAAGCAAGATTAGATAATTTTTCTAAAACATTTGCTTTAATTTAAACAGGAATTAATTCAGAGAAGTTCCATGTGTTGTACTATACAGGAGACCAGAACAGATAATCACAATGTCCCTTCTGGTCTTAAAATCTATGAATCCATAGTGAATGGAATTGAGATTAATGTAATGTAAATACAAAAATTAATGTGTTACTTTGAATAATTGTTAAAATTTATCTGAGTGGGGCAGAACCCAGTTTTATAATCACCATTGGCAAAGCAAACTATTCTATTCCTGATAGAGTGCCCCTCACACTTTATTTGGGCAATGCATAGACAAACAAATCCAGAGTGCTGGGTTTGTTATATGTTGTGTCAAACCACTCTGCCTGTCCACTGTGTTCTTGTGAGTTAGTAATGGTGTGAAATGTACAAGAATCTTGATTTTTTGATGCAATCTAAAACATTCTTTCAGAGTTCAGATAGAAGGTTCCCCTCTGCCATCCTGAAAATGTCAAACATTTGATACCATTATTGCACTAAAATATTTCATGTATTTGACCTGCTCATTCGTGAGGGGCTGGTGGGACTTTATGTACGGCTATGGTTCTAGTTCAACCTCTTGTTTTTCAAACTGTGCCAATAAATTTACATTTTACAGTAGAAGAACTCATTTCAACAACACCGAAAGATTGAAAATCGAGGACCCTCCAGCAAAGCAGAAGAGCCTCAAGACATATTATCTTCAGCTTTAAGGAGGCAGAAGGCAGATAACAGGGATGTTGTGTCAGTCACAGCGTCCTCCATCAGGATTCATCATTTGTCTTGCTAATTAAATAAATGTGCAAGTAACACTTTGGATTTTTAGCTTTTATTGTTGTGCTGCTTCTGTTGGCATTAGTTGATCTGTTCTACTGCACTGTGTGGGGTGTGCTTGTTGCTATACATAGCACTTGTCTGGCAGTGCCGGAAGGCTAGGTTTGGGGTTAGTGTTCTGGGAGGGATCAGCAGAGGGAGCAGGGATTGGATGGTGGATTTAGGAGGATAACAGAAGGTCAGCAGATATGATATAAGGGTTCAGAAGGATAAAACCGTACAGTAGTACCAGATTGGACAAGGATCAGTTTGCCCTGTCTCCTGATATTCCGCTGGGCATTAAACAGGAATTCTGTATTCACATCTGCATAAAATTCAAATTCTACTTGACGACCAGTCTGACTCTATGATTCTGTCTGATTTTCCATGAACAGAACAGATGACAAATATGCTTCAGCATTAATGCTCAAGATAAAGGAGGGGAATTCAGAACGCAGAAATCACTGTGGCAGCAGCCAGTACACCTGCAGCAAACATGGAATCCGCACACAAAATTGCTACAAACAGTGTACAGACATTTCTGTTATTATTGGGATTGCAGGCCTAACTGTTTTGTCATTTACCTCCATGTCGCTCTGCACTGTTGCGATCACAGTGTGGTTCTTCCCATTAAGACCAGGTTAAGACAAACTGAACCCTAGAGATAAGGGGCTCCTATAGGCTCACCTGAATATAATAGTCTGTTGAGCATGGTAGTAGAAGGGACACCCATACAAGTACCTTTTAGCAGGGATCCACATTGGTTCCTTTGCAGTACCTAGACGTAGTGGTGGCGAAACGTAATGACCCTCCGAGCTGCATACAACAATCTTCAGAAGTTTGAGAGCCGGTGGGCTCGGGGCTTCAGCTCCACGGGGAGGTAGGTCTTGAGGCTTCATCCCCATGGGGCTGAAACCCCGAGTCCCAGCAGGTATGTCCAGAGGGGCTGAAGCCCTGAGAGTTCCCTCCCTTCTGGGCAGCTCCTAGACCTACCACTCTGCTGCAGGCAGAAGTCCAGAGTGGCCCCACCCCCAGTCTGGTAGGCATAAAATGGTGGGGACATGGGGGGCTCCATGAGCCACACTTTAACAGTAAAAGAGCCACGTGTGGCTTGCAAGCCACGGTTTGGCCACCTCTGACCTAGAGCATCACTCCCTGTCTTTCAGTGGGCTGCTCTATTCTAGGGAAGGGTGGATTCAGCCTTCTACCTCCATGTTAATAAACTATTAAGATGGATGGGAAAGTTAAATGCCTCTCATAGAGCTATTGTTTCAGGCCACCAGCAGACTCAGGCAGACATCACCACATTGATTACAATCAGTTTATATTTTCAAGCTTTTCTTTTAAAAGCTAGAGAGCTCTTTAAAAGAGAGATTCTGACTGTGACGATATTGCAGCCACATGCTGTATCTTTGGGGACCATATTATGTTAAGTTTATTAATGTTTTATGTATTATTGTGGGCCAGGGATTGTATGCAGCAGTAGTGGGGAAGGGTTACTACAGCTTCTCCAGGAACAAACAGAAGTGCTGAACCCCACATTTCTCCCATAGACCTTCATGTAGGTGAACCAGGGGAACTGCTGCCTGAGTACTCCTTTGTGGCCAGAGGTCACTCTCCAGCACCCTGCTTATTTCTCCCTCTTCAGGGCTCCATAAGGACTGCACAGTCCACAGTATTTAAAACATTCCCCTTCTCAGGTTCAGTTTATCCAGTTCTTAGTTAAACACATTGCTCCTCCAGACCCCAACCCCAGTTCAGCAGCTCTCTCTCCCTTAGGCTGGGAGCTCCCAGTCCTTCTTCCCAGAGCTGGATCCCACTTCAGTCACCACTCCCAGGCTTTAGGTAGCTGGTTCTGACTTCTCAGTTCCCCTAGTATCACTTTTCTCTCCAGCTGCCATGCCTTGCCTTCAATGCAGCCTCCTGCTGCCCTTTCTAGGGGAATCAGCAGAGACGGATTAAAGTCTCATGGGGCCCAGGGCCAGAACAAGTGTGGGGACCCCGGTGCTGGAACTGTGGCCCCACCCCAACCCTTCCACTTGTGGTCCTGTCCTGTCCTGCTGCTTCCACGCGAGGCCCCACCCATCACCCTGTCCCTTCCACCCAAGTCCCACCCCCTTTCACCTGTGATCCTACCCCAATTCTGCCTGTGACTCCATCCCTGTTCCACCTCCCCCACTGCAGACCCACCCCTGCTCACTCCTTTCCACCCCCCTGTTGCAGCCCCAAGACCAGAGTGAGAGCTCCTCCCACTCCAAGGCCACAGAGGAGGGAGATTTTTCTGGGGCCCTCAATGGCTGGGGCCACTGATCCTGGGCCTGTGCAGTAATCTGCCACTGGAAATCAGCTGTCCTCCATCTAGCCCTATCCAAGCTGTTAACACAGCACAGGTGGGCTGAAGCAGTTCCTTCAGTAATCAGGGCTGGCTTGTCCCAGGTTTCCAACCCTCAAGGGGCAAGCCATGGTGTTACAGTTAGATATAAGCTTTGTCCCTTGATCAGCCAAAGCCACTCAGGGAAATGCCACATGGCTGAATATTTCTAGAAAGGCATCTGCCACCTTATCTGCCTCTACAAAGGCCAAAGCCAGCACTTCAGGGTAGTGGGAGGCATAATGTACTATAACCAGATACCAGAATGTATTTTTTCCCTGTTCAGGTAACTCTGCTGAGGTCCCCTGCAATGTCACAGTGAACCTTTGAAAGGGTTCCTCTATGATGGGGATGGGGATCAGGGCTGCCTTACCCTTCTCTTGGGTTTCCCCAATTGCTTAGATGGATCACAAGACTTACAATTGTTTTGCACTGCCTCCAAAACTCAGAGTTAGCAGAAATTCTACAGTAAGCATTGTTTAGTGTACTGTATTCCCATGCCCTGAAAAAGATCGATTGTGGGCCAGGCTGACTAGCTGATATTTTTGTGGTACCACTGATTGTCTCCATATCCCCTACAGCTCCACATTGTTGAGGGGCATCCACTATCAAGTAGCCCCTGATCCTAGAGAAACCTTTTGAGGTGCTCCTCTGTCAGCAGACTGCCGGGGGGTTAGACGCCCTTGGTTTTACTACAGAGGGATCAGACAACTGTTCCAGCTTGAACTCCACAGCAGAATCTGGGATACTAGGCCCAGTGTTCTCTTTTGGGCCCACTCCTCTGTATCAGGATCATCATCAAGTGTCCTCTCTAACCCGGGCATGCACTCACACTGTCAGGCAGCAGCTCAGAGCTGCCTCTCTGTTTGTCAGCTTGCAGCCCTGGATTAGAGACAAGGGCAGCTGCTTTCTACTTTGGGTACCAATACAAGTGAACCAGGGCCAGGAATTTAGGTCATTCACCAACAAGACCTCAACCAGCAGCTGGGAATAGACCCTGACATCCTTAGGCTCCTGAATGTCACTTCACTTAAGGAGGATCCGAGCCACTGGGACTTGGAAAGGGGTCCCATTATTCTCTGACTGGTCAAGAGTACATTGTGGATGATTCTTGAGGGACCTACCACCTCTGGGATGCCAGAGTGACTTGGGCTCCTGTGTCCCTCCACCCCTGGACCTTTTTCCTACCCACCTCCACCGGGAAACAATATTTTCTTGATTCTCCTCTTGGGTCTGAAATTGCCAGGTTTACTGAGTTGAGTGTCGGGGAAGGATCAGATTCAGCTGCGTGCAGAGTTGCTACCTCTTCCCAGTGCTGGTCAGTGTCTTACCTAATGACCAGGCTTGTTGCAATGAAAATATACTAGATCACAGCTCGCCTTCTTAGGGGTCCATTCAGGGTTCAACTCCCCCAAAAGTCTGGGTTCAGACCATTCCTTTTTCAGGGAGGTGCCCCTTGGGAGTCGGCTTTGTGCTGCTCTCCCGTGAATGTTTTATGCCTTCCCTGCTGACTGTCCACAGAAAAATCTGCCACTTTCCCAGCTATGCAATCTTCCCTTGGATTTTTATCTATAAGCCATGATAGGTCGGGGCGCAAAGGTGATAGAGTTCTTCGAGACTCATTAATTTTTAAGCCTCCTCAACAGTGGTGACTCCCCAGCCAGATACCCACTTTCTTATACACCCCTTAATTTGTACTGCAACCTCTGCATAGTTCATATTCCCTTTTTTCTGACTTCCTGAAATTTCCTCCTATATGCTTCAGGCACCAAGTTTAAATTTCAGCTATAATGCTTGTTTACACAGCCCATAATCTTTCCAGGCCCTCCCTGACAGCAGCAGAGCCAGATGCTGCACCAACTCCTGATCCACCTAGTTCAATTCACACCCCCTTTCAAATGCATTCAAAAACATATTCATGGTCTCCCTGTCCCGAAAGTGAGGAAATAATTTGGAGTCTATGTCACTCCTCAGACCAGGCATACGGGATGTGGATCCACTTACCAGAACAGGAGTTTTCTGGCACTGTCTCTGCATGTTGTGTTTGTGCTGTTGCTACACGTCCTTCTCTTTTTGCTCATGTTGATGATTCTTCTCATTGTGCTGGTGCTTCTTTTTCTCAATCTTCCAGCCTTCGTTGCTCCAAATCTCTCTCAAACGAAAGTTGTTTCTTTTGAAACTGCAGCATCTTTGCTCTTCTGGATCACTCAACCTTGCTGCATCTATATTGTCTGGGGAACCATTTGTAGCACTATCTTCTTGATTACCAGCAGGCCCTGTAGGAGGAAAAAGACCCTCTTTGTCCTTATTTGGAGCAGGTGCCTCCTCCTCCTGGCTAAAGTCAGAAGAGTGCAACATTACCACCAACTCTGATTTCTTCTGAATAGGAGCAGTCAGACTGCTGTGTGAACATGCTCAGAGGCTGATATGTCTTCAGCTGTTCATAACTCAGTTTTTTTCTGTATCTCTTCACTATTTCCCCCCCAAAAGACTATAAGACACTTTTCTCTCTGCTTTCTCCTTCTACAGTACTTGCCTTTACTGCTATGGGCACCTTATTGGCAATTCACATTGCCATAGAGCTCGTACATTGGCACCACATTATCACAGTTTCAGGGATAATTGCACCTGTATTCCCCCGTCATGGTCCCTTGAGGGCACCCACTTAAGGTTTCAGGCTCTTTGCTGTCACCTCTCTTGGGTGGAGACCTGTGTCTCTTTTCCTCCTAACTACGGGTTTTAAGGCTACACAGCTCTCTGCCTTACACGGTGATATCCCCAGCAAGCCAGTCTGCCTAAAGGCCAACCCCTGTTCATTCTTTCTCTCAGAGGACAATGACAGTGTTTTTATCAGAGACCACACATGTCTTCCAAAGCAAAGTACATTTATTTGAGGGCAAAAGCATTTCAGAGAAAACATGTAAGAAATGATGAACAGATTTAAAATCACAGTAACCAAACCAGCAATCACCCATGAGCCTTATGGAACCTAGCTGGCCAAAGTCTTTACAACAGTGATTCTCAAACTTTTATACTGGTGACCCCTTTCACACATCAAGCCTCTGTGTGTGATCCCCTTTATAAATTAAAAACACTTTTTACATACTTAACACCATTATAAATGCTCGAGGCAAAGCAGGGTTTGGGGTGGAGGCTGACAACTCGCAACCCCCCCATGTAATACTCTCATGACCCCTGAGGGGTCCCAACCCCCAGTTTGAGAATCCCTTGGACCCGAGGTCCTGCCTCTTTGTTGAATCAAACAGAAGACCTTGAGTTTTCCCAAACTTAGCCTTTATCTCCCAAATTCTTTCTTTGTCCTTCACCTCTCCTCTGTGACTGCCTTAAACTGGTATACGCAAGTGGCATATGCAACTGGATGTAGTACTTCTCTGGAGCTGTTTACAGTCTCTGGGACTGTAGTAATCACTCCCCTTTGGTTTCTGTTCCTGGAAAAGCTGTGGTAACCCTTCTCCCTGAGAGCTGCATACAATCCCTGGCCCACAATAAACAAAAAACATTCATAAACTTAATACAGGTTGGTCCCTAAAAATACAGCATGTGGTTGCAATATCTGTTACGCTGACATCAACACGTGACACAAGGAGTGAAAGCCCTAACCATATGCATCTTGCACCCGTACTTTATTCTGCTCCCACTACCCCCCCTTCAGCTGGAGCTTTGACAACTCAGAAAAGTGGCTCCATCACCTGTCACAGCTGAACAGAGGCCTGTTGAGATAGTACTCAGTTGCTTTGGCCACTCTTCCCAAGGCTGCCATCCCAACCCGCCAGAGCAGCAAAGGACACATAAATAGAAAGAAAAACACAACTTTATCAAAAACATTGCAGAAGTTTTGATGTTTTTATTTTGTTTCACAGTGTTTCATCTGAAAAACACAAAGGTCAGTTGGCAAACACAATGTCAACTGGACCTTTAAGGAATTCTAGTCCCATCTCTGACTTGTGCCTAGTTTTTCCTTCTCCACAATTGTGAGACTGAGATAGCAGGTGACTGAGAGCTAGGCCTCCTGGGAGACATAAAAAGAAACTCCCCTCAACATAGAAAGCAGTTTCTTGCTCAGAAAGAGGTCAGACCTGGTGTGGGGCTTTTCTCCAAGAGAGCTGGGGAAACACTCTGCTCAGCAGGTGAAGCAGAAAAGGCCCATGAAGAGACAAAGCACAGAAGAATCTCGGGAGGAATGAAGTCAGGTAAGAAAGAGGCTGTGGGCAAAGCACCTCTGGTGTGGCCTGGAGGACCAGGGTTAGTACCAGTACCAGTCCTTGTTTAGAGATTCCAAGGGCTTCTGAGAGAGTGAGAGGAAACCCACCTGAATCAATAGGGGAGAGACTAAGAGACCAAGACAGATCCTTGTAGGCAAGGACTATTGAGTGAGCCTGGGGAAAGCCAAAGATGAAACTATTGAAGCCATGGAGGCCTGATGGATTCCTGAGCCTGGAGAAGGACAAATGTTATCTTGAGCTTGGACTCTTTGTTTACCCTGAAAGTGGAGGGTTGTTGGTGAGTTTGGCCAGACAGCTAAGTCCCAAATCACTCTATCAGCCTAGGAAGGCTATTGTATGAGGAGGAAGTGGTGAATCATTGCTATATATACACACACAGTTGGCAATGCACTTACTTTATAGGGAGTTGGCATGACAGTCTGTTGCCTCAGCAGCATCTCCCACATGTCTGAGATCTGAAAATGAGAGCACAGCAAAGGTTCATTAGTTAAGGTTAAACAAGGTTAACCCCGACCTTTCTCTATTCCCCAAGGAGAGAGCTCTTAAACAAATATAATAACAAAGTAAGTCAAAGTAAAACAGAGCAAAACCTGCAGTCCTATTTTATTCAAAGCATAATGTCTATAATTTATTAAATAAGAAGTGCCAGATATTGAAACCTATGAGGGTGTGGACGGATTTTGGGGCCATTTAAGTACCATAGATAGTGTAGCAATACTTAAAGCCAGCTCACTTTAAAATGGATAAAGAAGAAAATTCCATGTTCCCCCATGTTATTTCTAGAGCTTTTAGATTTATACCAGTAAATAAAATTGTGTGAAATACTTGCGCTCCCATAAATGATATCACGTGTGGAGACTAAAGTGGTACAAATCTACAGGAGACACAGTCTAAGTCTGATCCAGTTCAGCATTAGACTAATGTTGTGTTTTGTTTTGTTTTTCCTAATGTCAGAGAGAAGATATACAAAAATGGAAGGAGCTGATGTTTACTTTATAGCTAATGGTTCCTCAAATCTACAAGAACTTCTAAAGAGTAGATAAAAGCAGCTGCACATGTGATATAGGAATAAACATCCAGAAGAAAACACAACTGTAATCAAAGTTCCAGCTGCTCTCTACTTAATTCTTATCTGTATTCTTTTTAATCAGGCACATTTTTAAGTCAAAGGCATATTTCCAGCAGCTTTTGTCCATATATATGTATATATATCCCTTGAAATATTACAGAAGTCCTGTTTCATATCAACTACAGTGACAATATACACTCTTTTATTAACTTTCTTCTCATCATCCCCCATTTTCCCTCTGGGCCTCTCTTTTGCATCTGGTGTCTCTACTGGTGCTCAAGATGACAAATACTGATAACTGTGAAGCTGTAATGCTGCGTATTTCTATAAGGCAAAGCCTAGCCAAGGTTAGTCATTGATTTATGTGGTATATTCTGTTCAACAGTGCAAGGTTTTTCTAATTCCATACCTTTGAATCCTCACCACCTTCAACTTAGAGGGTGTCAGATTTCCATCTTATTATTGCAGCTGTGGTTTCCTAAAACTAAATTCCATTTTTTAATGCAGTTACTCATTTTTTTTAAGTCAATTCAGATTAAAAGAGTCTTTTTTAAGAGACTAGACTCTCAGACAATGTGATAGTAGTTGAAAGTGATTGTTTTGTCAATAAATGGCTGATATAGATTACAAAAATCAAATCGGAGATTTTGAAATGAATGTTTTTACCCTATTTTCCTCAGATTTTTACCATGTATCTTCAATATTTTGACAATATTGAGACATTAAGCCAAGGATTCACTTTATGAAAGGAAGTTGATATGAAATACAGATGGCAGAGCAAAGCTTGTGCAGTGAAGCTGGAACAATTTGTATAGTGGTGTGCTGAGGGCTATTGAACCAAACTGTAATCCATTTATATGATGGAAACCACTTCAAGCCAGGGAGTGCTGCTGCACACCCAGCACCTCTAGTTCCAGCACATATGAGCTTGTGTGACCCCGGGGCCTTGAATCCAGATCTGCAGAAACAGCTATGCTCTACTCTCCATTTAGCAGCCTGCCAACAACTGCCATGAAACCTAACTCCAGTTTGAGGCTCCATCCCTGGCTTCCTATTGGCAGAGTCCCAGACAGGGGCAGCTCTAGGTATTTTGCCGCCCCAAGCGCGGCAGGCAGGCGGCCTTCAACGGCTTGCCTGCGGGAGGTCCCTCGGCCCTGTGGATTCGGCAGCAGCCTGCGGGAGGTCTGCCAAAGCCGTGGGATCAGCGGACCCTCCGCAAGCATGCTGCCAAAGGCAACCTGCCTGCTGCTCTCGTGGCGACCGGCAGAGCGCCCCCTGTGGCTTGCCGCCCCAGGCACGTGCTTGGCGTGCTGGTGCCTGGAGCTGCCCCTGGTCCCAGAGCAGCTGATTGGCTTGCTGTGGCTTTAAATTTTTGTTGTTGTTGTTGTTGTTAATGTGACCAATATGTGGTGATATAGGACAAAATGCATATTCTTTGTGCTTCCCTGCAGAGCTTGGTCTTGGGGCTAGGGACACAAATACTTCTTTCAAACTCCACTTAAATGAAGACCCAGCTGAGGGCCATCTCTGCTAGTTCTTTGTTGGAAGCCCAGGTCTTCTGTCTCTTTAGCAGTGAAGTTGCGTACGCTGCAAACCTGCTGATGGTAACATCATGAAAGAATAGCTTTCTGTTCTGACCAGTGATCCTTGGATTTGGCATTTTTCACCATCAGAGTTTCACATGAAAGCAGAAATGTTCTGCTGGGAGCAGGAGTGGGGCCTTGGCCAATGGTAGTCTCTTAGCAGAGGTGAAATATTATCTAGAGTTCTCTGACTGTAATAGTTCAGTCATCAGGGGTTGTTATGGGGGGTTTTTTTTGTTTGTTTTTGGTAACTGAACAAGGTCACCTGACTAAATACTCCTGCAGTTCAAATTTCTCCTTGTACTATATTCTCAAATTAATCCACACTGTAGAAGCTAATCATCTCTTCTGACTATATAGCAATAAGAATGTTATAAGCAGATGAAGATTTCTCAAACTGGGCATTGTATCCAGTTCCATGAAAATTGTCAGACATGGTCTGCACAGAATTATTTAACCTCTTAGGATCAAATAATAGCTAACTGAAAGCCTGAGATGCAGAACTCCAGTCCCATGCTGCACTGAGATAAGAGATGGTCCGAGTTCAGGCAACCAAGGAGGCCATAAAAACACACTTTTATGCAGGATGGCCTTAGATTTCATCTTCAGGAATCAAATTAAAACCATAAGTAAATAGACAACTGTCTGAAGCATCATGAGTGAACGTTTGTGTAGGCTCCCACAAAGTGCATGTAATGATTCATAGGCTCATTTAGATTCGTGTTTGTGGTTGGCCTAGTCCCACTCGTGCTTTTGTCTCTCATGAGACTGTGGTTACAGAGTGAATGTCAGTTGCTAACTTGTGCTTACATTTTCTTTCTTCTTTTTCTTCAGTGAAAGGGGGCCTTGATCTTCATTTGAAGGTTGATCTGGCTAGTTTCTAAAGGCATGTTATTTTTCCTACTATTTTTGATGTACTCATCTAACTTGTAAATAGCCGCCACTATGAAGATCATCCAAAGGCCAGGCCTCCTCCTAGAGAAGATAGCCAGTGATTTTCTTAAAATCAGTCAGCAGAAGGCATCCAAAGAAGATTGCTTTCAGCCTCTCCCTGAAGCACAACCTAACCATGAACTCAACTGTCCTGAAAAGTAAGAAGCAATTCTTAAATTCAGGTTTCTACAGCTCACTGCACCAGGACTGCTTAGTGTTACCATCAGGCAGAAGAATGACTACAGTCCTACTCAAGATGTAGCAAAACTCTTTCTCAAATCCACATGTCAAAGCATAACACTTGGACATATGGTACAAGTAGAGTGTGCCAGTAATAGCTGCACTGAGAACAGACGCTTCCTTCTGCAGCTGCTTCTCCACACTCTGTCACATGTTTTCAGTTGTTTCAAAGTGGTTTTCAGGTGGTTATTTCCTTCTTTCACTGTCATACAGCTTGCTGGCCTTTGGTATATTATTCAGGTCCAAATCTATCTGGCATCTGGTGTCAATCCAGAATGAGTGGAATTCTGGGAATGGTAGTTACTGTGACTGATGGGAGTTGTAGGCTTCTGGGAAGTGGGAACAGATATAAAAAGCTTACTCTCAGGGGTGGTGGGTGAAGAGGTAGGAGTTATCTCTATTTTCAGAGAGCTGTATAAGGGGTGAAATATTAGTCCTGCTTAATTTAATGAAAGCTTTCCCACTGACTTCAATGGACCAGAATTTTGTGCAAAATGAGGAAATTAACAAAAGCTCTGGGGATCCAATCTAAAGGCCAGGGAAAGCCTGAGAAGAAACCTAAAAAGACCACTGGGTAAGGCACTCTGAGAATATGGGGTTGTGGCTAATATAGCTGGCCAAAGTCAGGGACTTCCACAGCTGTAAGGAGGTTGCCTTATAAGAAGGGAAGCAGGAAGAGCTTATGGTAACATCTGATTTTTTTTTTCACTATTTGGAGCTGATGCTCATGGAAGAGGGAGGGTATGAAAGCTCCCCTTGGACTCCCAGAGATCTTCAGGGCATTGCTGTATTGAGAAACTCCCTTATGCACTGCCCCAGAAAGGAAGCTGTAGTGGAGCATGAGGAGATCTAGATGAATGATCACTTCTGATTTGGATTTCTTGCTTTCCATAGACTTCTTTTACCCCAGAATGGAAGGAATTTTGCTTTAGCTGGAGAGCTAAGCTACTTACCAGCAAGAGGAAACTGGGATGATAAGCTACACTCACATAGTAAAGACAAGAGGCTTTCCTAGACCCACTTTATGTTTGTGGGGGGAAGGTTTGATAACTTTATATGACTGGCAGGCAGAGAGATCACCTGGAAATAGTTGTGGCATTGAGTGTGGGTTTGATCAGCACTCTGAGAGAAGTGTTGGTCAGTAGCTTGGTGGAAAAGCTATTCTCTTTAGCCTTGCAAGAGTCTTGTGTAACCCACTGGTGAGTGTGTCATACGTGCCCATCTGTGCCAATCCACAAATGAGTTGTTATGCTCTCCAGCTGTAGAGCTTTAGCTTAAGCTGTAGCAATTCATGTTTCTAGGCCTGGATGTTCCCAGTTCAAACCTCAGTGTGTTAGCTAAGATGGTGGCTGTCACAATAGTACTAGATACTGACCACCTGTAATACTGGAAAGGCTACCAAAGTCACTACTAAGTGCCAGCCTACTAATACTTCCCAATCTGATGTGCATTTTGGAACAGGGAATGCAGATCCTATTGGAATGCAGAACAAAAATGGAGATGGTGTTTTAAATGTGTAGGATAAGCTCTTGTCTCCAGAAACAGAATGGTGAATAATATCTTATTAGATTAAACAGACTAGTTTTTAGAGACACTATTTTTGTAACTAAGTGACAGTGTAGAAACTAAACATAACAGGCAAGACCCACACTGGTGTAAATCAATGTAGCTCAGCTGCTGACTTATACCACCTGTGGGTCTGGCCCAATATATGCATTTATTGATTTGACAAAATGTAAGGCTAAGGAACCCGACTAACAATGACAAGGCACACTACAACTTCTGAACTTACTAATGCTATTCTGGATTTCTTAATGCTAAATTGCACATATACAAACAAGCTTTTTGAAATCCATTACCTCCATTGAAAGGAGCTATCTAAAAATTAAAGTGTAGGAGATGACTAATAGGCTCAAGTCTTTAGAACAGACTTCCTAGCAATACAAGAAGACTGCAACCAACAACCATAGACACCTGTTTTTCTTAAAACACTCTTTTAGCGGAAGTCACCCTAGCTGAATTAAATTTGTTTCCCTTGGGTCTGCATTTTCTTTGGCTAAGACAACAGCTGCACCATGTGGAGATGATCCACAAGAAGTGTAACACATGTTTGTGATTGCCGTATCAGCTTTGACAGACCTAAGTACAGCGCTCATTAGCTGCCTCTTCCCAGGAAGCCAGTTTATAATCTGCGCAACATCTTGCAAAGTAGTAGCCCTAATACATATAACTTTATTTATTTCTTGCACATGCTGGTTCAGTAAAGCAAACAGAAAGAACAGGCTATTACTTAGCAATAAATATTGCACTAATCACCAGTATTCTCAATGGCATGTAAAAATAGGAACTGAATAGGATGACTGGTTAACTATGAACAATCTTCAGAGGTCCCACAGCACGAAAATAAAATCCAGTCCTGAAGACACAGTCAGGCTGTCAGAATTTTCAATATCTCTATTATTTCAAAGTTATAGAAATATGCAATAAACTTAACCTCTCCATGAAATTGCTGAATTCCTGGAAAATAATGAACATCCAATGTTCATGGACAGTTCTCCCCCCCCACTTAGAGAATGAGTGCCAAAAGTGAGGCTTGTGGTGTCTGAATGGGCTTTGGATCAGGGTATTAAAGCCACTTTTGATGCATCTAACTGGGAGCTTTTGGGTGTTTGGTGTTCTTGAAAATTGGGTCTGCTTAGATACCCAAAATCAAACCTAGCAGCCTAACTTCAGACACTCACTACTTTGAAAGCCTCTCATAAATGTGAAATAGGTATCCATCGTACAGAAAGGGAGTCTGAATGCATGTCTAATAGTATAACACTCAGATTTTTATTCCTTCCCCCCTCTAAAAGGTAGTCTCGCTGTCAGTTTCTCATTGAGCATTTTTGGTATTCAAATAAGGCAAATTCTATTTACGAATGAATGTTAAAGTATTAAAAATTGCTATTGTCAATAGGATAAGAATAGCTAAACACTAAATACGCAGCAAATTAGACAATATAATTAATGACAAACTCAAGGATGAGACATTAATACTCCAGAATTCTCCAGGTCAAGGTTATACAAAATATTGCATTCCATCCTTATTTAGAGGACACAGAAACATGAGGAATGATCACAAAAGGAGTGATGCACTCTAATTTTAAAGTGATGAAGGCCAGGTTTCCTCTAGAAATTTGTGCCAGTATAATGATGTCTGTTAGGGGGATGACTTCTTTTGTTTTTCACAGCATTTCTGCATGGGCAAATGCCCTACTGTAGACACAGTTACAGATAGAGCTTAATTTGCTCAGGCAATTGGTTCAGAAACTGAATATTGGCAGCTCTCTGGACTGTAAAGTCAGCAGAACTGTCATTTCTTTCACAAACACAACACTTACTTTACTTCAGCTGTGAGACAAGTGAGAGAGACACTTTAGAACCATGGATAGGGTTTGATTAAAAGCTAGTCCCATAACTGGAGCAGACTCCAAGCAATTTTTAGTAACTCAAGGTGCAGGCCTCAAGACAGACAATGGGCTCCCCTGTAACTTTTAATTAAAATAACATTGCCTACCTATTGTTGCAACCTTAGGACCACACTTCCTATATTTAAAAAAAAATAAAAAAAATAAACCTTTCCTCCAGCTGTCCTGTAAAAGGTTAGCAGGAACAGAGGAAAATGACATTCTGTACAAGGGAAAGATTGAAACTAACTAGACACAAAGTGCTGCCCTTAAAAATGCCTGGCTCCAACTTTCAGGCCTTCATCAATGCCCCTGCCACCTAACCTCTTCAAACTCCCGGAGCTGGCTACTGGATTGCTGTTTGCAACATAAGACATGTGACAAAGTAAAGGCAATCCTGTGGGAGGAACCGAAGGGAGAAAGGCCTAGGGGACATAGTCAGAAGGGCAGAGAGGGAATTCTCAAATAGTGAACTAAAAGAGGCTCACTGACTGATGGGTCTGTCAGTTCTGAGAAATTACAGCTGTCAGAGCTGACAACCCACCATTTGTGCCAATGAAATGTGTTCACACAAACAGCTGAGGCAAAATCATCGTGAATTAATCATTCCTTAACTCCTGTATATTGTTTTTATCCTCCACAGGGCACACACACACACAAAAAAAATGGTGGCTAAGGACCACTTATTATCTAATGTCCCAGCATGGTTGGTAACTGATTGGAGGACTTCTGTGTGTGGCTGTGAAGGGGAACAAGCAATTAAGAGGGGAACGGGGGAAGGGAAATATGTCCTAGCATGGTAAATGTCTCTAGCATAGACAAGTTCACAGTAATCTTACCTCCTATTACTAACAATAGGAGGTAATTTTTTTCCAGACAAAAATAAGATTAACCAACTTGATGGTGACCTTTAAATATCAATAGCAAAATTGGTACCATTGTAGTACAGATTAGAACCTCTTTTTCCAGTTAGCTGCCAACAGTAACGCTCAATATACATCCTATTCTGTTTCAGAGTTAATATATTACAGCATAATAGGAAAAATAGCTGATGGTATTAAGACTTGAAGTTAAATGATCAGTCAACTTAAAATCCTATATGAACAAACAAATATCCTTACCTGTAGCGTTAATACTTTGGTTTTTAAAGTAAGTTGAAAAACCCAACTAATTTCTTACTCTGCCACCATTCCTTGTATTGAGCAGGACCTTCCCATGAGTATTCACACTGATTTCAATAGGAATAAACGGTGTCAGACTCTGGCCCTAAATTTGTTGTTTGTCTAAGTTGTGCTACAAAAAGAAAATGAAGAAAATCAATAAGGTCAATTCCACTCTTTTATGGTCAATTTCTCTTTACACCACATACTTAGGCTGTAAAAACACTGCAAGGAATGTTTGTTTAAAAACTAACTTTAGTGTAGTTCAGGAAAAAATAATGGAAACATTACTGCTCCTAGGCTCTTGTAATTTTTTTTTAAACAAAGCTAAATTTTGAGCCAAACTTAAGTTGTCAGTGTTCCTTTATAATATCTGGTATATTTATAACTATTTTATGACTGAAAAGGTTAAGGAAATACATAACATTCTTAGATAAGCCTGCAAGGTTACTTCATGTTAGACATGATAGCTAGGATCTTTTGTTCCCTTTTGGGCAATAGAAAAAGTACATGCAGAAGTTGGTTCTCTTTATCTTCTGTATAAACAAGCCAGGATTCAATTCAAGGCCTTTTTCTTAACTTTCAAATTCCCAGTTTACTGTTAGACAACTGCAACACAAAAGACATGGGAACAATTTATTGACAATTTGTTAAACTAGTTATTCCAAATATTACACATTTTAGTTAACACACATCACTTAGGCATTTAATGCCTGATCCAAAATCCGTTGAAATAAATTGGCTTCTTTCATTTGATTTTAATGAAGTTAGATCAAGATACCAGTGATCCAATAGTATACGTCTCCAGATCTCTTTTTCTGGATAGGTAGGGCTAAGGAGTGGATTCAAAGGTACTATGTTTTTCCCGTTTCAAGTGCAAACCATATCTCTATCTCCCTAGCTATAAACAATACTAGGGTGACCAGAGGAGATGAAGAAAATATTGGTACGCATGGGGCAAGGGTCCGCCGACGGAGCCAAAAAAAAAAAAGAAAGTCAAGTGCTGCTGGCAGTGCGAATTATCGGGACAAACTGCATCCCGACCAAAGATCGATCGGGACATGGGACAACCCATGGGACAACCACCCAAATAGTCCGATTTTATCAGAATGTCTGGTCACCCTAAAAAATACTGCAGTGGGCATGCTGGCTCATTAATGAGCACTGCTGGCTTATTACCATACTCTACAGCAACTTGGAGCTGACTTCTGCAGCAAGGTCGCCAAGGTCACATGGCTAGGGGAGAGGTGGGACTGCATGGATTAGTCCAATATGTTGGGGTAAAAATTACTGAAGTTTAGGTAAGTGACTATGAAAATTAATAATTGATCATGTAGCATATTATTCTTTGTATCTATTTTTGACATTGAATTCAATTTATTGTCCCTTCATTTGCATTGAGAATACATAACTAAATTTTAGAAACTCTCTAGGGAAAGGTGGAGATTTTGGCAGGTGAGAAAGGGGAAGAGCATTTGGAACAAAAGACCTTGACTGCAACATAAGTCTTAGTGTTCCTATATTTTAACAAAGATTATAGATCAAAATTATCATCTGTGTTTGTGGCAATCTCTAATTGGAGAAGTGGTATCGATGATCTCTGGCAAACTCTGTGAAGAGAGGTTTGTCGGAGGTCAGGGCAAGGGGCATGCACTGGTGAAGACGCTAATCTGCCAGGTGATTGCAGTGTGGGTTTTTTAATAATGTTTATGGTAGAAAACTCAGATTTGCAGAAGTATGTTGATCCAAACATTGTTAAAAGACAGATAGCTAGATACTGGCTATTCTGCAACTGGTCAGCATATTGAGTCCAGAAATCACAAAGTCCTACTTCTCTCAATTTTGTCTTCAAGATATCTGAGCTCTGGAGCCTTAAAATTTCTAATTGAAAGGCACCTTCATCAGTTGAATCAAGAATGTTCTTTGCTTCAGAAGGACAAGGCCTATTGGCAGAGACAACAAATGGATCACAAACAAATAAAAGCAAATCCTTTGGAATTTTAAAATTCTCAAATCACATTTTAAAACTTTCAATCAGATTGTTTAGGAATTCTTGCATCATTTTCATTGGTTTCATTTGTAGCAACAACATGCAATGTGGGAAAGTGCAACTTCTTTCCTGTTAAGTCTGTCTGAAAGATTTCAAGATTCCTCTGAAAGATGCACATTTTTTCAAACAGATACACAATGCGCCTTGGAGCTGCAAGTTGAGGGAATTCAAGTGATCAGTAATATCATGCAGAAAAGCTACCTGTGTCATGAGTGGGGGAGGAGTTGCAGGGTGATCTCCCACCTCTATGCGGCCGGTGGCCTGTGCTCCTCACTGCCATGCTGAAGCCTCCACATTTATTTGACAAATACAATTTGCAGAATTTTAAAATATTGTGTGCAATTTTTTTTGGCACTGAATTTTTTTTTTTTTGGTGCAGAATTCTCTCAGGAGTAAATATGAGTTTGTATAGGTATAGCAATGATTTTTGGATTTCCTTACTTTTTAAATGTGGAAATATTTAATGTGCCATGAATATATCCTAACTACTCAGGGAGCTGATTGAGGAGAAATCTGAGTGATTATCTTTGAAAAGTCATGGAAAACAGGAGCGATTCCAGAGGACTGGAAAAGGGCCCTATATTTGCCCCATTTATCAAAAGGGAGAGTACAGACCCACACTGGTGTAAATCAATGTAGCTCAGAAAGATAATGGAGCAGGTAATTAAGCATTCAATTTGCAAGCACCTGGAAAGTGATAAATCTATGTTTACTGTTACTTATCAAGAACAAATTGTGTCAAACCAACCTAATAGCTTTCTTTGACAAGGATTCACAAGGCTTGTTAAGGAGGGAAGCAGTATATGTGGTATCTTGATTTTAGTAAGGCTTTTGATACTGTCTCACATGACTGTTTCATAAAAAAACTAGAGAAATATAACCTAGATGGAGAAGCAGAAGGCTGGGGGGGGGGAGGGTTCAGGGTCAGGGCAGAGGACAGTAGGGGTGGTGAGGGGGTGTAGGGCAGAAGGCTGGGTGTGTGCGGGGTTCAAGGGTCAGGGCAGAGGGATGGCGGTGTGGGGGAGTTCAAGGGTCAGGGCAGAGGGCTGGGGTGCTTGGCTCACGGTGGTGCTCCCAGCTTCCTCCCCTGAGTGGTTCATGGCAGGGGGCTGGAAGGGATATGCCCTGCTCCACCCCCTTCCCAACACCCCATCCCTACCTCTTCTCTGTCTCCTCTATGGAGCAGCGAGCATGCTGCCACTTTTCCCCCTTGCAAGGGCCATCAGCTGATTGGCGCAGGGAAGGAGAGGAGGAGAGGCAGGAAAGCAGCACAGTGGGGGAAGAAGTGGGGAAGGGGGAAGCTTGGCTGCTGCAGGACTAAGCTTCTGCCTCCTGCCTCCACAGGGGAGAGCGGTAGGTGGGGGGGTTGAGTGGGGCTGGGGGCTGGGACCGCGGCAGGCAGCAGTGTGCCACTCAGTCGGCTTGCGTGCCATGTTTGGCACGTGTGCTGTAGGTTGCTGACCCCTGAACTAGAGTATTGTGTCCAGTTCTGGGTGCCACATTTGAGGAAAGATGTGAAGAAATTGGAGAAAGTCCAAAGAAGAGCAACAAAAAAGATTATAAGTCTGGAAAGCATGACCTATGAGGAAAGATTGAAATAAATGGGTTTGTTTAGTCTGGAGAAGAGAAGACTGAGCAGGGATATAACAGTTTTCCAGTATATAAAAGGTTGTTACAAGAAGATGGGAGAAAAATTGTTAACCTCTGAGGATAGGACAAAAAACAATGGGCTTAAATTTTGGCAAAGGGTGTTTAGGTTGGACATCAGGAAAAACTTCCTAGCTGTCAGAGTAGTTAAGCACTGGAATAAATTGCCTAAGGAGGTTACGGAATCTCTGTCATTGTAGGTTTTTAAGAGCAGGTTACCTGAGATAAAGAAGCTGTAAGAGGAGTTTGTTGATTACCATTTGATGCAGAAATCAGATATTCCTCAGTGTGTATGGGAGGAGGCAGCACTACAAACTGACACAGATAACAATACTGTGCAATACAAGATGGGCATTGTGGGTATATCTTAGCAGTGTCAAAAGCCTCAGGAGATCATCTAGTCTAACCCCCTGTTCAAAGCAGGACTAATCCCCAAATGGACCCCTCAAGGATTGAAATCACAACCCTGGGTTTAGTAGGCCAATGTTTAAACCACTGAACTATCCCTCCCCCTGAGGTTTGCCAAGTTTGGGTTACCAAGCGTATCTTAGTTTTACCCTCACTCAAATGCAGGAGAAGAGAGTGTTCAGTCTTAATTTTTTTTTAATAAGACACCATTCAGACCAAACTAGATGGGACACTGTCTCCTGTTTTTTCCCCAAGTGAAGCTGGCAAATCCTGAGCCATGTTTCAAGTTAGAGCCATCAAAAGAAATTATAAGAAAAGCAAAGGGGGCTGACGAATAAAATGTGAAACTAAATTAGATATTAAAGGAAATGTGGAATCTGAATTTTTTTAATGTATGGTTTATCTTCAAATTAATTCAGTTAAATAAATTACTTTACATTCATTGAATGTATTGTTTGTGTTTCAACTTAATTTATTTTGGAATCTGATTAATTTAGTTTGCTGTAATATGAGAAATAATATACAAAACAAATAATATTTGTACTACAGAGTGGAGTCCAGTGGCACCTTAAAGACTAACAGATTTATTTGGGCAAAGTCGGCTTTTACCCACAAAAGCTTATGCCCACATAAATCTGTTTAGTCTTTAAGGTGCCACCAGACTCCTAGTTGTTTTTGTGGATACAGACTAACACAGCTGCTGTTTTGATACTTTGTACTGTACAGTGTTTTTCAAATGGATGATCAATCACTATGACAAGGTGACATGCAAAATAAACATTGTCTTATTGTTAAGTTTTCTTTTTTCTTATGAACTGGACTCTCCTCTGGAATCTTCCTCAGGAATCTCCAACCATCCAGGTTCCAGCAAATAATTGTTTATATTAACATCCACTGGTTTGTATTGCCTATATAGAACACTCACGTGGACTAGACTTTAGTATGAATTAGTGCATGTGAAACGTTTAAATCTCCTATTAAACAGCGTACATTTTAAATCAAACTATTAGGTGTTGCGTGGATTAAAAATCTGGACTATTGTAGCCAAGGACCGAAGATGAGCGTCCCTGTTTTCGGCAATGACCTAACACACCACTTGGCACGTCTCACTCTTCAGCCTTGACTCTCCCTCGTTGGGGCTGTGAAGCCCGCTCTGAAGGACAGCGAGCCCGGGGCATCTCTCGGACAGCGCAGCTTTATCTCGATCTACCCAAATTAAGCTCTGCCAAGCCTCGCGCCAACAAAACCTGTACGTGTCCCGCAGTGTCACTTCTCCACCCATGGAAGTGAAAGGGGGTGACCGAGGGCCCCGACACAGGGATGTCCGTGTCCGCGGCAATCACGCGGGTGGAGCCCTCAGACCGCTGTTGCCGCTGGAGACTACATATCCCAGCACGCCCAGCTCGACAGCTGGGTAACCGGGAGGAGCGGTGCATGCTGGGAACGGACGATCCTACGCCCGCTGCGCCGCGCACTCTATTATTCCCCCGCCTCCTCCCTACGCAAGTCCGCGCGCTCTCCCCAGGACACCAGCAGCCCTCCCCAAGCCGCTTCAGTGCGCGCTGAGGGACTTTTTCTTCCGCTTTCTAAGTTGCTGAGTGACTTGATTAGCATCCAATCAGTGTTTGTCTTTGTACCGCCTGTAGCCAATGAAAGGGGCAGGTCTGGGCCAGCTAGCAGGGTAGGAGTTGGTGGCGTTTGTGTGAGAGTCCGGCATCCGACCCCAGTGGGGAGGGGGCGAATCGCATTTAAAGGGCCAGTCCCAGAGTTGCTGGAAAGTTGTGTGAAGTTGGGGGGGCCGGCAGAGTCCTGTCAGGCGACACTCGCGTCGCGGCTGACGGCTCAGCGCGCCGCCACCCAACAGCAGCAGCATGGAGCAGGCAGCACCGAGAAGGTACTGAGTCCTCTCCCTGCCTTGGCAATGGGATCAGGTGGCGGCGTGGTCTGGTGGATGGGGGCAGGAGCTGGGGCTAGGCCTCGCTAGGCACCACCGGGGCTACGGGTGGCCCCGCCCTCCCCCCGAGGTGCTGGTATCCCCCTTCTCTCCCACCTTAGGGCCACGGGAAGAGACATGGATCCCCTCCCCCCCCAGCCTTAGCACTAACCCCCCATGGGGGAGGGGAGAGACACTGATCCTCCCCCCCCCAAGCCTTGGCAGTAACCCCCCCCATGGGGGAGGGGAGAGACACTGATCCTCCTCCTGCCCACCCTTACCACTAATCCTCCTCTCCCCCCCCCCATGGGAGAGGGGAGAGACCCTGGTCCTTCCGTTCCCACAGCGTTGGCACTAACCCCTAACCATAGGGGGAGAGATTGTAACACACACATGAATCCTTTGACCCTTAACACTCACCCCATGTTAGTGTAGATATGAAGACTGACGTGCTTGCACAATTTAGCACTAATTCCATGGAGGTGGATGGGAATGCAGAACTGGTAAATCCCGCCCCCCCACCTTAAAATTATTCTTACCCCAGCTCAGGAATTAACCTTTGCTTCTTACAAACTTAGTTTATTCCATATGAGTGGAGGGGTGGGGGAGGAGAGCATAAAAACACCCAACATTAAAACTGATCCAGGAGGGAAATCATAACATCTCACTCTTCTGTCTCTAGAACTAGTTTTGGGGATGGTGAGGAGACTGTAACAAACCTTCTTTGAATGCAGTTCTAGTCTGAACCTGACTATAAATGACATTGGTGATTTTATGTTTTTATCTTGATTACTTCTGAATCAAATCTGCTCTTTTCTAAGTTTTGGCCTTGTATGTTTTAAATAATGGATTAAGTTAAATCAGAAAAGGCATATTATTCCAGAATAGCTAAATTTCCAAGTGTAGACAAACCCTTATTGGGCTCAACAGAGGGCTGACAGGATGAAACTAAATCTGAGATATAGGTGTTCAGACTACAGGGTCTAATGCAACCGTTCTCAAACTGCGGGTTAGGATTCCAAAGTGGGTAGCAACCCCATTTTAATGGGGTTGCCAGGGTTGGCGTTAGACTTGCTGGGGCTTTTGGCTGAAACCAAAGTCTGAGCCCCACCGCCCAGGGCTGAAGTCCTCAAGCTTTGGTGCTCCCCAGGGCAGTGGGGCCTGAGCTTTGATTTTTGGCCCCCTGCCTGGGGCAGTGGGACTTGGGCTTTGGTACCCCTTCCCGGGGTCATGTAGTAATTTTTCTTGTCAGAAGAGGGTTGTGTGCAATGAAATTTGAGAAACTCTGGTCAGTGGTTCCTTCTAGCCTTAAACTCTCTCTTTTTCAAACTAATTCTGAGGGAGAAATTGACATGTGCCCAGCCTTAAAATAACTTTAAGAAAGATCCCTTCTTCCCCCCCCCCCCGCCCCATGTGAGGAAATTAGGAAATGATATGTTTGAAGGTGAGGTTGCATAGCTGCATAAGAGACCCTCTATACCAGAGGTGGGCAAACTATGGCCCATGGGCCACATCCGGACCTTGAACTCTCAGCTGGGGAGGCTAGCCCCCAGCCACTCCCCTGCAGCCATGTTGCCGCAGCCATGTCGCCGCTCGGGCAGCACTTTGGGCGGTGGAGCTGCATGCTCCTGCTGAGTAGAGCAGCAGTGTGTTTAGCTCCCCTGGGAGCAGGGCTGCCAGACATGCTGCTCTGAGCAGCATGGTAAGGGGCTGGAGGGGGGGAGGGGTTAGATAAGGGGTGGCGGTCCCAGGGGGCCGTCAGTCAGGGTACAGGGGGCAGTTGGATGGGATGGAGATTCTGTGGTGGGGGATGGGGATGGGGAACAGGAGGGGTTGGATAGGTGTGGTGTCCTGGGGGGCAGGGGCATGGATAGGGGTCAGGGGATGGGAACAAGAGCGGTTGGATAGGCTTGGGGTCTTGGGGGGGCCTGTCAGGGCAGGTGTGTGGATAGGGGGTAGGGTCCTAGGAGGGAGAGGTTAGGCGACAAGGAGCAGGGCGGGTTGGATGGGTCTAAGGTTCTGAGGGGGGCAGTCATGGGGCAGGAAGTGGGAAGGAGCTGTTTGGGGAGGCACAGCCTTCCCTACCCGGCCCTCCATACAGTTTTGCAACCTCAGTGTGGCCCTCAGGCCAAAAAGTTTGCCCATCCCTGCCCTATACTCTTCCCCTTCTTAAATAGGTATGGCAGGGGCCTTGTTACTAACAGTAAAGTCTTCTAGTTGAACTTATCTTTCTGAGTTTAGCCATTGAATTTTTGCAGGTGAAAGGGAAGGAAAGTCTACCTGCTCTCCCCCTGCCCCCCCTTTCCAAAATATACCTAAAATGAAGGAAGGGGAAAGAGAAGGATATATAAACATCATTTCATAATACTACTACATATAGCATTTGTACCAGATTATTAGTGACCTGAAATATCAATTTTTTTGCTGTAATAACTTAAATCCATATGGCATCCAAGTTGTCCCGTACTCTGTCTGTGTCTTCAATCCTGCCATGTAATGTGATGTGTGGATCACCACTAACTTTAGTTGGGCTCTGGGCATGTATCACAGTGCAACATTTAAGGCAGTGGTTCTCAAACTTCTGTACTGGTGACCCCTTTCAAAGAGCAAGCCTCTGAGTGCAACCCCGCCCCCCCCTTATAAATTAAAAACCCTTTTTAATATATTTAACACCATCATAAATGCTGGATGCAAAGCGGGATTTGGAGTAGAGGCTGACAGTTTGCGACCTCCCGTGTAATAACCTTGTGACCCCCTGAGGGGTCTCATCCCCCAGTTTGAGAACCCCTGATTTAGGGACTATATTGGTAAAGTATGTTGCTCTTACATTTGAAAGATCCTGCTTTTTCAATGCTACCTTTAAAAATCTCATTTTAAAAAAAGTTGCCCAAATCTAAGACCCAGCAGAAGCCAGAAGAATATGTGAATGTTCTGTTGGCTACAAACAGCAGTCAATAATACTAAATAAAAGCTGCTGGCAGTGAAATATAGCTTTAGGGTACTTAATTGTTTTTGGAGTACAGGGAATTGATAAATCATGATTATATTATCACCACTCCATTTTAATTGTGGTTCTGGAGAAAAGCTTTTCATAAGCTATTTTTGTAAGCATCTGAAGCTAATTGCAGCTAATGTATTATCCAGAATTTTTATTAGACTGTAACAGTACAATAATGAAAGCTATGGACCTCATCCAAACTGTTTGGCTGGAGCTTTTATCTGAAAAGCACTGTTAAAATAGCCTCATCTCATAATTAGAGAGACTTATTCAAATAAATCAGGAACATCCAAAATTAGAAACTTAAAACAAAAAACCCTTACTGTTGCAGTACTGACAACCCCAATGCTCAAAAATCATGTTAGGTCCCCCCCATATCCTGATGATTAAATATATTTTGGATTTTGAACCTTTAGGATTCATGTCTTTAGGCTTTTCTCCACAACCTCGAAGACTAGAAACTTGATTCCAGGAGTTGTTGCTTTACGTAAAACACCAAGGCCCTATCTAATCACAAAAGTTGTTATACTGCCTTACCTGTGTTGGTATAGTTAATACAGTACAGCCCCACCTTAGTGTAGATACAGTGATAGTGGTATAAAGTGCTTATACCACTATAGCCTATTGATGAGTGGAGGAAGGGGAATAATATTATACAAGTATACCTATTTAAGTTAGAGGTGGTTGTATTTTCTTTTAACAGCTATAGCTATAGGGGGACGGATAGCTCAGTAATTTGAGCATTGGCCTGCTAAACCCAAGGTTGTGAGTTCAATCCTTGAGGGGGCTACTTGGGATCTGGGGCAAAATTAGTGCTTGGCCCTGCTAGTGAAGGGAGCTGGACTTGATCTTTCAGGGTCCCCTCCAGTTCTGTGGGATAGGTATATCTCCATATATTGTAACTGTACAAAATCTGTCTGTTGATCAGGCCTAAATATCACAAGGATAGCAATACAGTTTTGAGAGTTATCAACACTGCATATATTAACTTACATGAACCATTATGCTTTAGGGCAAACACCCAGCCAAACTGATTGGGTGGGGGATTAGAAAGAAACTTTCTTTGGGAGCAGGTTATCCTATGATTGCTGATTGCTAGCTTTCTTGTATCTTTCCTCTGAAGCATCTGTTACCAGGTTACTGTTAGAGAGAGGGTTACAGAACTTTTCTTTCTTCTGTAAAATCATAAATATTTTAAAAGAAAAGATGTATATATTAATGACAGCTTGATGGGTTTTTTTTTTATTTTTTGGGAGGTGCATGTGCTTTTTGTTTTATCTGGCGTATATTAAATCTAATACCAAATTCTTTAAGCCTTTTGGTTTGGGATTTTGCTCACTATTTACTCATTGTTTGGAACCTATTGTTACGTCATTGACAATCTATTGCCTATACTAGAAATACAGCTACATTGGTCCATCAAGTCTGTCAAATACTGATACAATTGCACAATCTAAAATTAATCCATTGAGAATTTATATTCTGTTTTTTCCCAGATGAAATGAATAGTATCTATTTAAAAAAAAAAAATAAAACCTTGTATTTCTATAGCCCTTCCAGAACCTGATAGCATTTTACAAGTACTAACAAACTAAAGACCAAAATTTGCAGTCTTAGACTGTACTTCCACTGACTTCAGTGGGAATTTTGTTGACTCAGATTGCAGGCTCAGACCCTAAATCTCATAGTTCACACTTCTGTGCAGTAGGTGTCTGTCCCTGACTTATAAATGGATAAACAAGCATAGTGACTAAGACCAAAACTTTCACTAACTATGCCTCAATCATTGGTCCTCAGTTTGAGATACCTAAGGCCTAATTTCAGTGGGTGTCATAGGATGCTCAGCATCTGTGAAAATCAAGCTTTAGTTGTCTCAAGTTTGGCACCTAAACAGAGGCACCCAAAATTAGTGTACACTTCTGAAAGCTTTAGTGCAAGTGACTTTTCCAGTGTTACGAGGGCAGGAGGAAGTGGTACTATCATCCCCAAGCCTTCAAAATTCTTAAAATTGGCTGAATTATAAGACTTTTAAAATAGGCTTGTTACGTTTTTTAAAAATCTTCTGGTTTCTGAACCTTTGGGATACACTTGTGCCACATTTTTGAGGTTCTTTGTCTGCTACCAAGAGAGCAAGACACTTTATTTGCTCTCACATGAGGGCTGAGGTTCTCCCGTATTTACATAACTTAAGGAGGTGGGATTATACAAAAGATACCATATATTTCAAGACTTGTGACTTAAAATTGTGAGAATTGATGAAACTTGGCGAGGAACAAGAGGTCTGACCTATTTGCTTGCTGTAGACATGAAACCACTTTTGTGGATGAAATTAGCATTCCCAGCTTTCTGATCTGCAAAGACAATACTGTTTGGCATCCAACTGATCCTCTGTCCAAACAAAACCACTCTTCTGAAATTTTCCTGTCCGCATCATCATAAAATACTGCTTATGTAGCACTTCTAATCCATAGGTAGTGAAGCACCTTACATTTAAGATTGTAGACCAAGCCATTTTGGAGATTTAGGCCCTGAGCCAGCACGGTACTTGAGCATGTACTTAACTTTAAGCATATGAGTAACATCATTGACTTTAGGAGGACTTCTTATGTGCTTCAGTACCTTACTGATTCAGAGGCATGATGAGTCAAAACATCAGTAGCAAAACTTGTAGGGAGTTCTGACATTCCTACTCCCCTCCCCCCCTTAAATTTCCCAGAGAGAAAAAAATTCACCTTTTTGGCTGAGAATGTGGTCTAAATTAGGGGTGCATAGGTTTGTTTCTTTAGTGGGAGAAGAGGTCTGAAAATTCAGGATTTTAATGGGAAATGAGTTTCAGCTTTAAATAGTCCAAGTCACTGTCTGCTGCCATGGTCTCACTACTAGCTTTAGTGTGCTAGCGTGTGTCTGTCTATCCATGCTGGGAAACAATCTCTTAGCTGCTATATAGAGAGACCCTAAAAAATGTAATCTGAAGTGTCAGACTCTTCTTGCTGTCATCCTCCAGTCTAATCAGCCAATAGGAGAAATAGGTTGGGAAGAACCAGAATGACTATTTTTGCTTTTGTAATACTTTCAGAGATTCTTCGATGCCATGTGATTTGCGAGGATGGTGGCATATGTCTAATAACATAAATAGATTCTAATCACTACACTTGTTTGGGGACAGGGGTGTGTGTGAGCGCATGCATGTATGGTTGCCTGTAGGAGCAGCTGCTGAGAGGGACGTATTGCCAAGGGGATGTGTGGAAGACTTGGAATTAGTTCAAAGGTAGCAGGGTCTTTGAGTTAATGTTCTGGAACTCCATGGATGTCTAAGATGTTTGGAGGGTCCATCCCCTCTCCTCCCTTTGCTTTGTGGAGAAACAAACCATGGTCCTCGAGGATCTGAAAGAATCCAAGGAAACTTTACACTAAAACTGACTTGTAATACTTTTATTTCTCAAACCTGAGTCCTTCAGAGAGCAGCATATGACACAGTCCAATAGACATACTAGACCACTATAGCTTTTTTTTTTGGGAACTTGGGGCAGGGTGTGATGGGTAAGAACTTAAAAAAGAAAAGAAGTGGTCTTAAGAGCAGGAAACTGAACATTCATAACGAAAAAGCAGGTATTAAGGAGTCCAAGAATATTTCTTTTAATTTTTTTGGTATATCTACTTTAATTTTTTTCAGTGAACTATTTTTATAATAGTTGTAAGTTGCATTTTTCTATCTGCACTTTCAACAATGTTTCCTACATCTTCCTGTGAAGCTTAACTTGATACTTTCCTCCCTCTTTACTTAAAAGGACACTATCACATTTGAAATCAAGTAATTTTATTTTAAAAAGTGACTGGAAATAGTCCCAGCCACTATATTTGCCTCTGAAACTTCCTGAGAATCTTTGTTTAGTGGTTCTACAGTAAGTGGGTTTTTTATTTTTATTTTTATTTTTTTTTTTACACTCTTTAATCTTTCAATTATGTTAATTTTAACAGTAATAGAAGAAAAAAGTGCCCTGACATCCACTTTAAAGTATTCTTCCCCATTTCAAATGAATGCTATCAGCAGCCATAAAATTCTGACTCAGCTTTTTTTTTTTTAAACTGAGATGACTTAAACTTGTCTATAAATCAACTTAAGTTTAAAAAACACAATAATCCAGGAATGATTCTTTCCCAACATGTGAACTATGTGTAATTCCCATACATACACCTGTCTTTCCTCTTACATTTTTAAAATAAGCAGTTTTTATGGGTCTATGAACATTCAGAATCCATAACTATTCTGCGAGAGGACAAGTTGCTTTTCTTAACTTTTTTTTGAGAGTCACTTGTCATTTATTAAAATGAACTTAGCCCAACAACTCTGCTACAAATCATTGTAACATAGGAAGACACATATAGAGCAACAGAATTTGTGGGCTTTGCTGTTATTGTGCTCAAAGTCATATTTGGTAGTGGGATATCCGTTTATGCAAATATAAAGGGACTAATTCTGTTCTCACATTCCGTACAACCCCACTGACTTCACTGGGATTGCACAGTGTACAAATGAGGGCGGAATTCTACTCAAAACTTTTACTGTTAACATGTATGGGCATATAAGTGATCAGATAGATAATAGCCAACTTCTTTCTGAAAACTTTCTTTGGGTAATTCTGTGTGAAATACAAAGTTCTTTTGTAGTTCACATGGCTTAAACACTCCACGCACTGTTTGCCCACGTCTAGTAAATTAGACCAGTCAATTTATCTTATATTTTAATATTACAGTATAAATGGGTCTCACTCATTGTTTTTAGATGTTTCATCTGTCTTCTGGTTCTGCTACAAAGCAAAGTGTCTCTAGCAGTAGTTCTCATCATGTTGTGTGTGTTGCGGGCCACATCCAATACTACCTGCATGGCCCTGAGGATGTACATGGGCTGCAAGTGTGTGCTGACTGGGTCGCAAGTGGCCCACGGGCCACAGGTTGAGAACCACTGGTCTATAGGTATGTTCATGTCTCATACAGTCACTTTTCCATAATTCATAAAAAGATAAGTTAATGGAATTCTGGTATAGCTGCCTTTTTGATTTATTCTTCTCCGCTATTTTTTCTCTACAGTAGCAGATATCTGCTATTAATTTTGTAAAATCTCTTTACCTCATGATCACTGAGTGACAATAAGGTGATGTTTCTTTAATCAATCTAGCCTTTTCTGGCCATTAACTACCTTGTCAAACTGTGTGTGTGTACACGTGTACACACACACACACATACACACACACACACACACACACAGTTTGAGATACATATATATGTTGTTTAACTGTGGTAAATCTTCTAGATAACTGTACTAACATATTCAATGCTGCAGTGATGTTTGGCTAGTACTAAATGTGGATGTTCTTCCATTGGCTCTGTTAAAAACAGATTTGTCAGTATATGAACTCACTCCCATGTTTGATGTGAGGTATCTAGGGTATCTTTTGCTGAAATTTATACCCAGGTGGGGACTGAGGAGGCTGATCCTATGGCGGGAATGTCTGCGTGTATTTATTTTAACTGGCTTGTTATACTATACTGCCATACTAACTTCTGTTCTGAGCAAACTTTCTGAGCCTCCCTTTCTATTCCATGCTGTCCGTTTATGCCTCCCTCCACCCCAACACATTGCAAACCCATCTATCTACGTTTCTAATGATTGAATCACCCATTACTAATATCAGTCTTCCTAATAACTGGAGTTCCCTTCCCCCAGAGAGGTATCCTCAGTGCGAAGGAGGTTTCCCAACTATGGGATCATTTCCCTCTGCTCCAGTTGGATGTTCTCCTGCCAAAAAAGAATTCGAAGAGCAACTAGGAAAAGACCCGCAAACTAACAGCAATTTTTTTTAAAGTACATCAGAAGTAGGAAGCCTCCCAAACAATCTCTGGACCGTAGTGCTAAAGGACCACTCAAAGAAGACAAAGCTTTTGTGGAGGAACTCAGGGCATGTCTTCACCAGCAACGTTAAAGCAATGCTGCGGCATCGCTTTAATGTGGCTTGTGTAGTCATGGCATAGTGCTGGGAATAGCTTCCAGTGCTCGGGGGTGTGTGTGTGTTTTTTCACATCCATGAGAGAGAAAGTTGCAGCGCTGTAAAGTGCCAGCATAGACAAGCCCTAAATGTGTTCATTGTATCTGTCTTGATTGCAGGTCACGTGAGGGAGATTTCCAAACCTGAACCATATATATAATATATATATATATTTTTTTAGGTGACAAATCTGAGGAACTCTCTCAGATTGAGGTGCCAATAGAGGTTTTTGGAACAAATTGATAAATTAAACAGTATTAAGTCCCCAGGACCAGATGGGATTCACCCAAGAGTTCTGAAGGAACTCTGATACAAAACTTCATATTTAACAGCTGGGGTATGTAACCTATCATTCAGATCAGCCTCTAAACCAGGTGACTGACAAGAAGCTATTGTAACACATTATTTTAAAGCTCTAGAGGCAATCCTGGCTATTACAGGCCAGTAAGCCGAACTTCAGTAATAGTTGGTTGAAACTATAGTAAAGAACAGAGTTATCAAACATATAGGTGAATGTGAGTTGTTAGGATAGAGTCAACATGGCTTTTCTAAAAGGAAATCATACCTATTATGATATACCCATATACTATTAGAATTCTTTGGGAGTGGTGCAGTCAATAAATGTGTGGACAAGGGAGATTCAGTCGACACAGTATACTTGGACTTTCAGAAAGTCTTTGAGGGACCTTGTCAAAGGCTATTAACCAAATTAAACAGTTATGGGATAAGAGGGAATGTTCAGTCATGGATCAGTAGCTGTTTTAAAAAAACAGGAAATTAAGAATAGGAATAAATGGTCAGTTGTCACAGTGGAGAGAAGTAAATAGGTGGGGCTCTGTACTGGGACCATTGCTGTTCAACGTACACCTCTACCTCGATACAACGCTGTCCTTGGGAGCCAAAAATCTTACCACGTTATAGGTGAAACCGTGTTATATCGAACTTGCTTTGATCCACTGGAGTGCGCAACCCCCCTCCCCCCCAAGCACTGCTTTACCGCGTTATATCCAAATTCATGTTATATCGGGTTGCACTATATCGCGGTGGAGGTTTATTCATAAATTATCTGAAAAAAGGGGTAAACAGTGAGGTGGCAAAGTTTGTAGATGATACAAAATTGATTAAGATGGTGAAGTCCAAAGCAGACTGCAGAGAATTACAGAAGGATGTCACAAAACTGAGTGACTGGGCAACAAAATGGCAGATGCGGCAAAGAGTTCTGTGACACCTTATAGACTAACAAACGTATTGGAGCATGAGCTTTCGTGGGTGATACCCACTTTGTACCCATGAAAGCTCTTGCTCCAATACGTTTGTTAGTCTGTAAGGTGCCACAGAACTTAGTCTGGATCTGTAAAAGCGGCAATCACGGCTACTACCCCTTTGACAAAATGGCAGATGAAATTCAGTGTTAATAAGTGCAAAGTAATGCACATTTGGGAAAAAGTAATCCTAACTATAGATACAAAATGATAGGGTCTAAATTAGCTGTTACTGCTCTGAGATCTTGGAGTGACTGTGAACTGTTCTCTGAAAATATCTGGTGAGTATCCAGCGGCAGTCAAAAAAGCCAATGGAGTGTTAGGAACTATTAGGTAAGGGACAGATAATACTGACAATATCATAATGTTACGATGTAAATCCATGGTACACTCACACCTTGAATACTGTGTGCTGTTCTATGTGCCCCATCTGAAAAAAGATGTATTAGAATTGGAAAAAGTACAGAGAAGGGCACCAAAAAAGGATTGGGATATGGAATAGCTTCCATATGAGGCAAGATTAAAAAGACTGGTACTGTTCATCTTGGAAAAGAGACTAAGGGGGGATATGATAGAAGTCTATAAAATCAGGACTGGTGTGAAGGGGTGAATGACACTTCCTTATTCACTTTCTCTACATTACACAAGAATTAGGGGTCACTGGCTGAAATTAATAGGCAGTGGGTTTAAAACAAAAGGAAATACTATTTTGCATAACACAGTCAGCTTCTGGATTCCTTGCCCAGAGTTGTTGTGAAGGCCAAAAGTATAATTGGGTTAAAAAAGAACTAGATAAATTCATGGAGGTTAGGTCCTTCAATGGCTATCAGCCAAGATGGTCAGGGACACAACTTCATGATCTGGGTGTCCCATAGCCTCTCATTGCTGGAAGCTAGACCTGGGCGACAGGATGGATCACTCAATAATTGCTCTGTTCTGTTTGTTTCCTCTGAAGCAGCTGTCATGAGACACTATCAGAAGCCTGGATACTGGGCTATGGTCTGACCCAGCATAGCCATTCTTATGTAAAGAGTACAGCTCTCCTGTAACATGCATTCTTAGACTGGTAACAATGAATGCTTAGGACAATTGTTGCAGAACCCAATAAATCATTCTCTTCTTTTTCAACGTGTCTGCAGGAGAGAGAAAGCAAACTCTAAGGCTGGGAATTTTTTCTTATTGTAAGATTCACAGCCTTACTCATAATCTTCCATGGTAGTCACAGAGTCCGTGACTTTGCAGGACCTCCGTGACTTCCACAGCTGCACCGGCTGCTGCTCCGGCAGCCTCAGTCAACTGGTCCTGGGTGCTGCTCCAGAGCAACAGTCTGGGAGCAGCAGCAGCACCACAGGCCACTCCTCACCACTCGAACACTGCCCCCCCCCCCTTTCCAGCCGGTAAGATTTAGTTAGGGATATTTTTAGTAAAAGTCATGGGCAGGTCACTGGCCGTGATTTTTTGGTTATTGCCTGTGACCTGTCCGTGACTTTTTTACTGAAAACACCCATGACTAAATCGTAGCCTTAATTATGAGGACTAGCTGCACAGCTTTCCCACTTGTATAGCTCAGTACTTGCTTGCGCTCCTGCAACAATGCTTGCTGGACCATCTTGGTGATTAACATCACAATGAATTTTGCTGGTCTACCCTTTGCTTTTTTGAATAAGGCCAGTGCACATGCCACTTACCATCCCTGAGGCTTCTCCAGGACTGCAAAGAATCTTGGGGAAGCTTTTTTAAAAACAAAAAAACAAGCCACTCTTCCTAGAATATGAACAAGAACTTCTTGTCACTTTTTAATAAATTAGTTACAGCACTTGCAGTGGCCTGACCCTCTAGGACAGAGCTCTTATCAGTGGTTGAGTGGCTGGCAAACCTGAGGGGAAGAAAATGAGAAGATTCATGATGAAATGTCCACAGTCCTCATTAGTTTCCAACCCCCCACCCTCCTCCCCAACTTGAAAAATCTGGAGCGACAGAGGCAGTATCTGAGGATTGAGAAGGCATCTGATAAGCTTTCCAGGGAGACTGGTGCAGGACAGCATTGCCATGGCCCAAGGCAGTACAGAAAAAGAAAAAGGAAAACAGAGGCAACTCTTGGAGGCAATACAAAGCCAAAATGCCCCTTTGCAGCAAATGTTACTGTTAATGCAGCAGGCAATGCACTACTGCAAAACAGCACCCACCCATGTTATGCAGCCTCTGGACAATGTAGACTACTGGGAGCAACATCTTCTGCTCCCCACTGTACCCTCAGAACATTGCTTCCAGAGGCCATTCCTCCCTAGCCCCCAGCTTAGGGCACCAAGAAGAGTGCACCTGGATCCCCAGCTCTCTTGAGCCCTCTATTGCTCTTGATAACTTTGAGTTACAGCAGTCCATCGTGGAAGTCTGACAAACCAGAAAAGGCAGCGCTAAGACCTGCTTGACTGTGATGAGGAGCTCCCCCCACAACTTGTTGTGTTGGGCTCTGCCCTGCACTATTGGATTTTGCTGTTTCATTTTACAGCTAGTTTAATGAAAAGTTTCTTTGTAGTTGTTTTCTTTCATAATTAAAAGCTCTTTTCCATTTTTGTTTAATAATTAAACCTCTTAATTTCATTCATAGAGTTGACAGTTAATTTTACACAGAAAATCATTGGTTGCACTAATTCTTAAGGGCTTATAAACAAATGCTGTCAAAAACAAGATGCAGTAGGGATTGCCACAATGTCGCACTTCTGCCCATAAACAACACAGAACTGCACAACAATCCCAGGGGTGGGAGCGGGGATGGAAATTAACAGCTGGAAATGCAGCGGCAGTTTCAGGCCTGAGCCTCAAAGTAAGAGCAATAGGTACCCCTGACAATATTGCCCTGGCTGTACATGTTTTGTATTGGTTGCCTTGCTGGCTGTTCAAACCACTGAGCAAGTCTCTGCACCTCAGCCTCCCCTGCACCTGTAATGCTTTCTCCCTCACTCTCAAATATTGTACAAAATACCATAGGCTGCTACAGTCTTCAGGACTTTTGTTTTCTGCTGCATTCAAGCTATTCCACAAATAGCGCCATCTCCCTTTCAGAAAACTAAATGCACACTCTGTCATTCTGCAACTAATGAGGTGCTAGTTAAACTGTTCCTCCCTTCTTTCCCAATGGCCTGGGTTAATGAAGACATTCACAGGTCATCAGAGGGTAAGCTGAATCTCCCAGGATAATTGTAGCAATGTCCATACTACTATTGTCCATAGTTTTCCTGGGGGCAAACAGGCCTTCCTCCATTAATTTAAAAAGAGCTGAGTTCCAAAACATCCTAGCACTGTCGACCCTTTCAAACCACCTAGCATTTAAGTGTAAATCTGCTCTGGTGGTTGGCAATCCCCTGGAACACTATGGAGAAATACCCTTTCCTGTTTATGAATTCTGAGCTCTGATTTGGGGATATAAGGCACCTGGGTCCCATCAATTGCTCCAATATAGTTTGGGAATTCCATGTGTGCAAAGCCATCTATAATCTCCTTAGCATTGCCAAGCTTTATAACCCAGTGCAACAGTACCTTTGCCATGGCCTTATAGATCCGTGTGAGAATGGCCCCAGCGGTTGCTTTCTCCTTTCTGAATTGGTTTGCAGCAGACTGGTAGTATTTGGGGTGACTTCCAGATGGTTATGGGGCACTGCATGTTGGTACACTGCTGCTCTAGGTCTGGTTTCAGCACATATCTCCGGAAAGGTTTCCTTCTCCATTCTGAAATTCATTGGCCACTGCTGATCATCCCTGGTCTGCAGAGCAATCCTCTCCCACCAATCCACATTGCCTGTCTGAGTCCAGAAACAATAGCCTTGAAGCTGCACCAGGAACCAATACTCTTACAATCTGTGGCTTGATGTCTTCCTTGTCCAAGACAGTGTTTACCAGACCTCAAGCTTTTTGTATTGCACTGAATGGCCTGTTTCAGCTTTTACCATTGGAAAAATTGTGGAACTTTGTGCAGAAGTATGCAAGGCCTAGTATCTCTTTCAATTTGTGCAGACAGTTTATCACAGCCTTCGCTGCATATGTTACAGGCAACCATTTAGTCCAATGTTTCTGTAGTAATACAGCTTCCAGCCTTCATGCTGAAAAATCTCTGAGGACTATGATCCTTTTCAGAGGGCTTAAGAATTGCAGAACTGATACTAATGATAATTAAATCTTTGGACACTTTTTCGTTCTCTGGCATAAATGCCTATTCAGCATCTTTGTGAAGGAGTTTTCTCAAGTGAGTTATTTGGGGATGAACTTACTGATCTAGTTCGATATGTGAATTCCTTTTTTGTTATTTGGATGTCCTGATGTTCCAAGTTCCTTGAAACTTGGAATTATGAGACACTATTCCCTTAGGAACAAGTTCTGTCCTAAGTAATGTAGGTAATTTCAGTTGTTTAAAACTGACATTTGACTCTATTCGGTTGAAGGTTGTTTCTTACAACGTTCAGAACTTTTTACAATGATTCCTGATGTCCAGTAATGTTTCTACTTCAAATTGCCATCAGTATACACTTTTATGGTCTCCTGAAAGACCTGGCACTTATGATGAAATACTTTTGTTATTGAACACATTTCTGAGTGCTATATCAGGAAGCAGTATCTGTCAAATGGTATACTGAAAGTGCAAATCTTGGTGCTCCCTTTGCCTAGAGGAATCTGACAAAACACTGCAAAAGCATCTGATTTGAAGAACTGGCTTCTGCCATTTCACCAACCATTTCATTTCATTTTCATTTCATTTCTAGGCAAGAGTGAATATTCCTTTATTGTTCAGAGCCCCTCTTTGCTGTCTTCAAATACTAATGAGTTGACCCAGTCTATTAACTCTTCTTCTGTTTTGTGGATGCCATCTGTTATTTTTGGCAGCTCTTTCTCTAATTTAGGGGAGAGTAATATGTGTAACTAACTGTCTCTCTTAAGGCCTGTGAGACCCTACAGATGGCAAATATAACAGGCTGAGAGAATCCTCCATTCTGTGGACACACGATTATAGGATGCATTTAGCCTATTTACCTGGTTCAAGCTTGTTTTCATATTTATTCCGACTCTGACATGTACCTTCTTGATGAGGCCAAGCACCTCATTCATGAAAGCCAAAGACTGACTGCTTTTTGTTTTTTGGGGGTGGCATAACTCAGTGGTTTGAGCATTGGCCTGCTAAACCCAGGGTTGTGAGCTCAATCCTTGAGGGGTCCATTTAGGGAACTGGGGTAAAAATCTGTCTGGAGATTGGTCCTGTTTTGAGCAGGAGGTTGGACTAGATGACCTCCTGAGGTCCCTTCCAACCCTGGTATTCTAACACACACTTGTTTTGTTTTAGTATATCTGTGACATTTCACACTTGCTTAGGAACAGAATATGCTCTTTAGGACAGGATTTCAGTTTCACCTTTGACTTCTTAATCTTTAAGAAACTGAAAGAGTGGTTCAGAGAAAGTAGAGATTCACACGTGTTGCTGTGTCTGGTTTGTTAGCCATTTGTACAAATTTGCATTAGTTGGTCTTTGAGATGGTAGGCATTTTCTTCCTTTGTGTTCATGAACAGCGCCTCTCCTTCTCTTTTACTTTGCCTTCAACTCAGACACTTTCCTGAGTCTTGTCTGCACCCACCTTTGCAAACTGCTTGGGTTTTATTACAGTTTATACACCATCCCTCCACAATGCTGGAATCTTCTTATACTTGTGCCAGTTGCTACATCACTGACATATTTTTGATGTGTGGCTTTTCTCCTTTGCCCTTTTGCTCTTTGAACTTCTTTCTTACTTAGACTCACAAACTTTGTGGCCAGAAGGGACCATCATGATCATCTAATGTAAGGGACCTGCACATCTCAGGACACAGAATCTCACCCACCAGTTCCTTTAATGGGCCCATAATTTCTGGCTGAAGTCCTCAAAACTTGTTTTAAAGACTGCAAGTTACGCAGAATCCATCATTTACTTTAGTTCAGACCAGGAAGTGACTCCTGCCCTACACTGCAGAAGAATGTGACCACCCCCAACAGGTCTCTGCCAGTCTGATCTGAGGGAAAATTTCTTCCTGACCCCAAACATGGCGATCAGTTAGATGCATTAGCCAGACACCTTGTAGTAATTTGGAGCCCTCCTCATTTTTGGCCATTAGAGATATTAGCTAATAGCAGTTGTGGATGGGCCATATGCTGTTGTAGGCAGCCTCATCATACCGTCCCCTCCATAAACTTAACATGCTGTATCCCAAAACAAGTTAAGTTTTTTGCCCCCACTATTCTGCTTGGAAGGCTGTTTAACTCTGGGTTTTAGTCCTGTTGCCTGTCCCTCTAGAGCCTTTTTATTCTGCATTTCTGCTTTTATTCTGCCACTTGGCATATATGAAAATTACCTTTTCAAGTGTTGGATCCATGCCTCTGAGTAGCCTTTAATGTGTATTTTTTGAACTGTTACATTCCAAGGTTGCTTGGCTTTTAATAAAAAGGTCGCTTAATGTTCTATAGTCATAACACTGGCTTTTTAATGTTAAAACTTAAACTCCTGTCTCTTCTCCTCTCCTCTGCTTTTTTTTGGTTTTTATCCAGGAAAGTGTCATAGGTGACATGTTTTCCATAAGGTCCCAATGATCCTCCATACTTCATTTTTTTTTTTCTTTTTTTTCTTCACATCCTCCATGTGGAATACATTGTATATATCCAGGACTAGAACACCAACCACTATCAAATATAGCCATTCTTTTGCTCCTTTTATTATACTAGTCCCTATGGCTTCCATACACACTTCACATCGCTATATACATTTTTTATATCAGAATTTCCCATAACTAATAGTGCTGGTGAAGGAATTGCGTGTTGCAGCTGCATGCTGCTACCTCTCAGCAACCAATTCTGAAGTTTCCCCTTGTTGTAGTCAGTTGTCACCTTCATCAAACTTTTGCAGTCTGGTTGCTCTTTTCCTGGATCAGCTAGGAATCTGTACCTTCCACTTCTAGCATGTGTATTATTTAAGTGATGACTGAGGTAGGTTTTAGGATACTTTTTGTTGTTACTTAATAACTTAACTTAAAACAATACAGTGCTGCTGCTGTAATCATACCTGGCTGAATTCTGTGTGACAGAACCATAAAACAGCAGGATAAACGTAAGTGGGTTGTCAACGATATGGTTGAGGATATGATGTGAAGGCATGAGGAATACGTAGCGTACCAGAAGGTAAAGCAGGAGTGGAGCATGCTGCAGGCATAGAGATCACTGGAAAGATTTCTGGAGGAAGAATGGAGGCATAGAGAACCCAGCTGTGCTAGCACTAATGGCCACGGACTCCTCACGTTACCGTATCTTGAAGCCAGTGCAGGATTTAGAAAACTGGGGCTGACTTGGCAATGGACTGTTCCACGAACTGGAAGCACAGGTGTTCTCTGTGAAGTCATATGCAAAGCAAGCAACATGGTTTTTGGAATGGGGAAAGTGAATGGGAGGAGGAACTTGGTCAGAGAATAACACATCCTTTAATACTGGCTTTTGAACCTTTGTGTTAAGTGGAGGTTAATGTTTTGTATACAAATGCCATGCACTTGCATTGCACAATATGTGGAACATTTATTGCATGTCATAAAATAACATGTAATAGTTATTTTATAGAGGGGTAGCTGGCTTTTTCCTTGAGTTGGTTTGTTTGTTTTAAGTTGGTTATTTTTGGAAAATGTGGCTTTTTGTGGATGCTTTCAAAAGAAGGAAGTTCCAGGAAGTTTTGTACTAAGCTTTTAATAAAGTTGCAAAATGTCACAATCACATAGGTACTTAACTTCACACCGAGCCTATATAACCTAAAATCACACTAAAGGTTAAATCACCCCTACACTATATCAAATAGACAGTTTACATCTCTGTAATAGAAGCAGATAATGAAGTGATGAAAACAGGCAGCTTCCTTCCCCAACTGCAACCAATTCCAGAGTTCATTGGTCTACCTTATGGTTGCCTGTACTAGGCCTGCAAACCAGAAGTGTCCAGAGCCTATGCAAAAACACTTGCCTTTTAACCTTACAGATGTTGTGCTGGGCGCACCAGACCACAGCCATATGGACAGCATTGGCTGCACTGGCATACAAATGGTTTTGTAGGCAGCACCCTCTTGCCATCAGCCTGTCAAATGCACACTCTCCCCGACTCTGCAGCTGCTAAGCTTGTAACTGAATCTTCTTTTGCCAGGGCCCCTAATGTCAGGGTATAATTTCATGAGCCATGGCCAAAGTGGGTATGCATGGTCCTCCAAAACGACAGTGGGCACAAAGATCTCATTGATTATAGTGGAATTAAGAGGTTTCAGAGTGGTAGCTATGTTAGTCTGTATCAGCAAAAACAATGGGAAGTCCTTGTGGCACTTTAGAGACTAACAAATTTATTTGGGCATAAGCTTGGGTTCTTGGATGCTATTCACAAAATGGCATCCACTACCTTATAAGTTTTAGCACAGTGTTAACGTACTCATCAGGGATGTGGAAAGCCTGGGTTCAGTTCCCTCCTCTGCCTGCTGTGGAGCTGGGATTTGAGCTTATGTCTCCCGCATTGCAGGAGAGTGTCCTAGCCACCAGGCTATGGACTATTCTGAGGTCAGTCTTTCTCAGTCTCTCCCATTGAAGCTGCTCCAGTTTGTATAAAATACTTGAATGGTCATGGGGTGTGTGTGTGTGTGAGAATTAGGGTTACCATATTTGAACTTCCAAAAAAGAGGACACTCCGGGGTGTGTGTGTGGGGGGGGGGTGTAGCCCCACCCCCTATCCACTCACTCCCACTTCCTGCCCCCTGACTGCCCCCCACAAAACCCTCAACTCAACTCATCCAACCTCCCCTACTCCTTGTCCCCTGATTGCCCCCTCTCAGATCCCTGCCCCTAACCACCCCCTGGGAGCCCACCCCTTATCTAAGCCTCCCTTCTTCTTGTCCCTTACTGCCACCTCCTGAGACCCCCCCCCCACCCTAACTGCCCCCCCAGGACCCCATCCCCTACCTGTCCCTGACTGCCCTGACTCCTATACACACCCCTGTCCTCTGATAGGCCCCCCAGAACCCCCGTCCCATCAACCCCCCCCTTGCTCCCTGTCCCCTGACTGCCCCCCAGGATTCCCTCCCCCTTCTCCAACCCCCAGCCCCCTTACAGTGCTGGGGATGCTGAGGCTGTGGGGGAGGGAGGGGATCTGGCTGCTGGAGGCCATGATGCAAGCAGCTCAACCCCGCCGTTCTGTCAACCGTGCTACGCTGTGCATTGGGAGGGAAATCCCGGACCTTTTCAGATTTTTACAATGTTCTCCTGGATGTCTATTTAAAACCCCAAAATCAGGACATGTCCGGGATAATCTGGACCTATGGTAACCCTAGTCTGATTGAGTGACTCTATAGTCTTGTGGTTAGGGCACCCACCTAGTAACAGGGAGATCTAAGGTCACATCTCTGCTTGACTAACTCTTAAATAGGAGAGACTCCAAGAGCTACACACCATTGTATCCCATAAGCCTGTGGTTAGGGTGCTGTCCTGCAATGTGGGTAGACCTAAGTCAAATTCCTACTCCACCTCAGGCAAGGGTGAACGGAACCTAGGCCTCCCTGGTGAATACCTTAACCACTAAGCTAAAAGTTATAAGGAGGGCAGTGCCTCCACCGCCTTGTTCTCAGTGGTGAGGAGTGTTGTTGTCTTTTTCACCTCCTATTTTTTAATGGACAGTATTTTGTAGCCCTCTCTACCTGGTGCTTGTTTTTAATTACAAGTGCTTCCTGCCTCTCTCTTTGTAAGATCTTGATTTCTTTGTCTCCTCTCATTTAATAGCCATGTTTTTTATTTGAACTACAGGTTTTTACCTTTAAAGTCAAATATGCAAATTACTTATCATAAAATATTATTTTTATTAGCAAGCTGAAAAAGCTAAGTGAAGACAGCTTAACTAAGCAGCCTGAAGAAGTCTTCGATGTTTTAGAGAAGCTTGGTGAAGGGTGAGTAAAACTGTGTGTGGGGGTGGGGGGATACATGGGGAAAATATTTAAAATTATTTATATTAAAAGTGATATAGTGTCAGTGAGCATGAACTAAATTGGACCTTTTTTTTTTAGTACTTAAACAGCAAATGCCTGTGTGGGTTTTTTGAAAACCTACCCATGCATTTTTGTCATGTCTTTCTAGAGGCTAGACTGCAAACTTTCATGCCTTTCATTTACTGAGGCAGAAAAATAAGTTTATTTTTGTGGTTGTAGTGAAGTCAGGAACATTTTCTTTGCCACAAGCCACACTTAATTGCAAATTGGAAAATAGATGAGAATGGTGATATAAAGGTATATTCCGAGTAGGGTACGTTTCCTTCCCTGTTATCATTTTATTGCTCATACAGACTGGTGGAACAAAGAATGTGATTATTACACAGCAAAATATCTTATTATTGAAGGATTGGTATATACCAGGGGTAGGCAACCTATGGTTCGGCACGCGAGCTGATTTTCAGTGGCACTCACACTGCCTGGGTCCTGGCCACCAGCCTGGGGGGCTCTGCATTTTAATTTAATTTTAAATGAAGCTTCTTAAACATTTTAAAAACCTTATTTACTTTATATACAACAATAGTTTAGTTACATATTATAGACTTATAGAAAGAGACCTTCTAAAAATGTTAAAATGTATTACTGGCATGTGAAACCTTAAATTTGAGTGAATAAATGAAGACTCGGCACACCACTTCTGAAAGGTTGCTGACTCCTGGTATATACTGTAAGGTTATTTTACAGTTTGGCTAGCTGCAAAGATAGTAGATTATTATTTTTAGAGAGGGAAAGAGATTGAAATAGAGAAGGTCTCTGTGGTATAAGAGTCCATTTTTACTATGATCTGCCCAGGGAAATTAGTAGCTCTGCAGGTGCTTTATGCTGTTGGAAGGGTACAAGCCTACTTGTCACCACCAGAATGTAGGAGCTCTGCAGTATTTGTAAGTTGAACAGGGGCTGCCTCCCTGGCAGCTGACGAAACCTGTGGTAAGTCTAAATTCTGTAGAATTCTATTTAATCTTCTGGCATTATGAATATAGAGAAGTCACATTGGTAGGCCCAAGTAGTAAACTATAAGGCTGATGATGGAACTGAATCTTGTCAATTTCTATTCCCCTGCTGGCTCACAATTATAGAGCATGTAAGAGGAACAGAGCCTTGCAAACAAGCGCAGTATGCTCAATTGCTCATGTGTTTGGGTAGCTCACTCTAGAGGCTAGAGTTTCAGACTGTAAACCTTCATTTTGGGTGCCTGATAACTGACTTGTTATAATTGGGAGAATATTGTAAAATGGAAAAATGTAACTGTAAAAATGTAATTGTAATCTTATTCCTTTTAAATAAAATGTTGTATGTATATCCAGAAATTTGGATTATTTTCATGAAGAATCTAAGGAGCTATTTTCAAAACTAAGATTTTTCAATTTCTAAAGTTTTAGAGGGGAGTTGATAGAGGCATTCAAATTATGAAGGGAATTGCAAAAAAATGATCAGTCTCTCCAATTTCTTGATCCCATGTTAAGTAAACACAAAAGCACTTTTTTCTTTGTAATTATATTTTAGAAAGCATATACTAAATCTTTGTAAATTTACAGCCACAGGAAATCTGAGTCAAATGCTGTAGCTAGATTTTTAAGAAGAATGGGAAAAATTATGATTTGTATGCAAATGATGATGAGTATAAATCTCGTAGTCAGGATGTAAGCTGACTGCCTGAAGGGGTCAGGAAGGATCTTATTCTTTCTTTCTCTCCTCGTTTTTTTTTCTGATTTACAGCATTTCCTAACTGGCTAAGTGTGTTATGATGGTGATTTACCTTTCATTTAACATTATATTAGTTCATGGAAATAAGGTACCAGATATCATCGATCAATATTCTGACATAATATGCCAAATTCTGTGAATTGGCGAAAGTAAAACGTTATCTGACGACTTCCTTTTCAGAGGCACAGTCATGATGAAACTGAAATCCCTTGCAATTTTACAAGCATCTGATGTAGATAATATTAAAAAAAAAGTAGTATTCTGAATGAATACAGTGGTTGACATGATCTTTTGAATAGTGCTGATTGGGAGGAAGAGAAATATTTTTGTAGAAAAAATTAATTTCTAATTTTTTGTAATTTTTAGATCTTATGGTAGCGTGTTTAAAGCAATACACAAGGAATCTGGACAAGTAGTGGCAATTAAACAAGTCCCTGTCGAGTCAGATTTACAGGAAATAATTAAAGAAATTTCTATAATGCAGCAATGTGACAGGTATGAATAATATTTATTTATTTTAATTCTTTCTTTTTCTCCTTTTTAAGCATCTATTTGAAAATGTACTTGTAATGTGACAAGAGCACAACTGAAGTCTAGTAAAAGTCTATTTACCCTTGGTATTCAGTTCAAATTTTAACCACCACCGCATATGTACTCATTGAGAGTCAAATTTTCCCCTAAGTTTGTAGCGAAATGTGCTTTAATATAAACAACTGAAAGAGAAAGATATACTTCTAAATTAATATTAAAAATTCACTTAATAAATGTTATCCTGAGAAGAATAAGGGAATTTGTTTAGATTTGCACTTGTTTACAAGCACTGTCAAACAAAAATAACTTGACATGATTATAATTAAAGCAAGGTTTTTTTTTTTTGTTTTTGTTTTTTTTTTTTAAATTGAAGTGCTGTTAAAATTTCCTGTAATCAGAAAAATCCACATGACTTCTGAGTCCTCCATTTCAAAACATTGGCAAGGATTGTTATAGGCCAAGACTAATCACTGTTTATTTTCCAAGCACATTTTGCCCCCCTCTTTTTTTAAAATTGTCTCTATTATACAACTGGCACTTTTGCAACAATGATTACTTTGGGGGAGCTGCTGTTTTCCTTCCTAGTTTTTCTTTGGACAACTCAGTTTCTGATTGTGGTGGCAGCTTTCTCTGACTAGGGCTGCAGGAACAGGGGGCCTTTACTTGTAACACTAACTTTCATTTCTACTTCCTTGTAAGTGCTACTTTCACTTAAATTGTTTTGTGCTCTGTGTGTGGGGGGTGTTTTTTAAAAGGATTATGGTCTTGATCCTGCAATGGGATCCGTGATGGTGAACCCTTATGCATGTGAGGAGTCTTCTTTAAGGTGGTTGTGTAAAGGTCTGTCTGTTTGCGGGATCAAGGCCTTAATTCTGCAAAGGTAGGGCTAAAATCTCTCTAGCTGTCGAACTTTCTATAAACACAAACTTTGTCAGTAACCATTTGGGCCAGTCTGCTTTCACAAATCTTACTTACGGCTGTCTTCTCAAGTCAGAGTAGTTTGTACACCCCTGTGTACTGCTGCCATGCTGAGGCTAGCTTACCACAAAGGGACAAAAAAAGTCTCCTTCTTCATTCAAGATACTGCAACTACTGCTACTCATCCCAGGTCTGAAATAACTCAGGGTATGTCTACAGTTAAAATACTACAGCGCCGCAGCTGCACTGCATCAGCTACACTGCTGTAGTGGTTCAGAGTAGACACTACTGATACCTGCTAGAGGAGTTTTCCCGTCAGTGTAGGTAATCAACCTTCCTGAGAGGTGGTAGATAGGTTGGCGGAAGAATTATTCTGTTGACCTAGCACTGCCTACACTGTGGATTAGGTTGGTATAGCTCTGTCTCTCAAGGGTGTGGATTTTTCACACCCCTGAGAGATGTAGCTATACTGATGTAAGTTCTGGCCAGATGCTCCATCTGCTGAACATTGTGCTCAAGTACCTCATGGAGTTAGATCAGGAGTGGGCAAAGTTTTTGGCCCGAGGGTCACATCTGGGGGGGGGGGGAAATTGCATGTAGGGCCATGAATGTAGGGCTGGGGCAGGGGGCTGGGGTGCAGGAGGGAGTGTGGGGTGTGGGAGGGGATGAAGTGTGCAGGAAGGGGCTCAGGGCAAGGGATTGGGGGCAGAGGAGGGGTGTGGGATGTACGAGGAGACTCGGGGTTGGGGTGCAGGTGGGGTATGGGATGCAGCAGGGGGTTGGGGTGCAGGCAGGGTGCGGCGGGGGGCAGGAGCGGTTTGGGGTTTAGCCTGGCGCCACTTACCTGGAGCGGCTTTGGGGTGGCAGCAGCATGCACCGGGGCCGGGGCAGGCTTCCTGCCTGCCTGCCCTAGCCCTGCGCTGCTCCTGGAAGCAGCTGGCACCATGTCCCTGCGGCCCCTGGGGAAGCAGGGCGTGCAAAGGGCTTTGTGAGCTGCCCTCACTTGTGGGTACCTCCGCCGAAGCTCCCATTGGCTGCGGTCATTCAACTAGTCATGGAACTGAATTTCAGCAATGAAGAAAATAGTTTCTCTGCACATGCAGAAGAGGCTACTGCTGTCAAAAGGTGCTTACCCAGTGCCTTCTATTAGTTCAGTGGTTTAATTTACTTTAAAAGTTTGGCAGCAAGCACATACTGCTTAGTATTAATTTTTTTAAATTTAATTTAAATAATTTTAATAGATTTATAGTAAATTTAGGCCTTTATATATTGTCATAGCTTGAAATTTTAATTTTAAATAGGTGTATTTTTAAAAAGGAAAAACTATTGAATTTAAATAAAAAAATCTGATTTATTTTTATTTGTTTTTTAAAAATCATCTGTTTCTGTACACCCTGAGAACAGGTAGGAATTCAGGATAAACCTTTAAACTGAAACAGTATAGTTATAGTTAGTGTGGAAACACTGCACAGATTATATTTAAAACTGTTCCATTTCTCTAATATGGACAAACTTTGAATGAGGCCTCCAGACTTAAGCAACCCCTGAAAAAGTGCTGCCAGGCCTGCCTATAATATCACAGAAATGCTGCTTAAATTATTAAAATATGTGTAAATTGTAGAGGTAGTATTACTCCTTTTATTATATCGTACTAATATTTTATTGCAAGGTCTTCAGAATTTATGCTATGGAAATAGTACTAAATTTTTACCTTATAGAGAAACATAACGGTAAGAAGCAAGATTCAAATGCCAATGTGTATAAGTCAATAAGGCTGAAATGGATTTTCATAATATACATTTGGTTTATGTCCAGGCTGGAGCTGGATACTCATTTAGGATGGTCAGTAGTGTTCTTAGTGCAGGTACTGTACACCAGTGCTTTCTGGCATGCATTATATCTCAGATATTCCATCACAGCTGTTGCTTTTGTACTTGATTCAAGTTAGCAGTAGAACATATTGACAGAGGAAGCTACAGAAATTCTGTGATCTAGGCAAGGAGAAGAGGGTCTTAAATTTGCTTAAATAAAACAAAAAGAAAACTCTTTGTGGGACTCAGGCTACAATGACAGGAGGCCAGTGTCAGAAGCCTGAATAAGTATCTTACTGCCAAACTACAAGAAATGGCTGGTGCCAGTCTGAAAACAGTCCTCCAGTTAGTATATGATGGTTTTGCCTCTTCTCTTCAAGAATTTCCTAAAACCCCTTCTGACGAGTTGAGTCACAGAACCCCCCCCTTGGGACGTGCCAACTGATGTGCTGGGACTACCTCTGAGCCCATTTTCCCTGCCAGCTTGGGACTTTACTACCTTGCCTTGTTTGAGCCAGACACGCTTGTCTGCTGCAAACACAGATCCAAGTCTGAACCACATCCCCCACAAGGTGCTGGCTTAACTGAAAACTGCTTAAGAAGTGCTCCTGTCTCCAACACTCAGATACCCAGCTCCCAATGGGGTCCAAACCCTAAATAAATCCATTTTACCCTGTATAAAGCTTATACAGGGTAAACTCATAAATGGTTCACCCTCTGTAACACTGATAGAGAGAGACGCACAGCTGTTTACCCCTCTCCCCAGGTATTAATACATACTCTGGGTTTATTAATAAGTAAAAAGTGATCTTATTAAATACAAAAAGTAGGATTTAAGTGGTTCCAAGTAATAGACAGAACAAAGTAAATTACCAAACAAAATAAAATAAACCGTGCAAGTCTAAGCCTAATACAGTAGGAAACAATGCAGGTAAATCTCACCCTCAGAGATGTTCCAATAAGTGTCTTTGACAGACTAGCCTTCTTCTAGTCTGGGCCCAGTACTTTCCCCGGTATAGTCCTTGTTCCAGCTCAGGTGGTAGCTAAGGGATTTTTCATGACTGCTGCTTCTTTTGTTCTGTTCCACCCCCTTATATATCTTTTGCACAAGGTGGGAATCCTTTGTCCTTCTCTGGGTTCCCATCCCTCCTTCTAAATGGAAAAGCACCACGTTAGAAGATGTATTCCAGTTCAGGTGACATGGTCACATGTCACTGTAAGACTTAATTACCCACTTGCCAGCACACAGGTATACAGGAAGACTTTCAAGTAAACAGACCCATTACAACCAATTATCCTGGTTAATGGGAACTATCAAGATTCCAAGCCACCATTAATGGCCCACACTGTGCATAATTACAGTAGGACCTCAGAGTTATATTTCATATTCCTCGTTTCAGATACAAGAATGATACGTTCATACAAATAGGATGACCACACTCAGTAGATCATAACCTTTGCAAAGATATGTTACATGGTATATCTAGCATAAAACGTATTTTAGTTAGGTCATTTACACTCATAAGCATATTTCTATAAAGCATTATGGGTTGCAACGTCACACCCCTAGTTCATTAAGCATTCCAGTTACAGGGACTGCTTCCCTTTCTGATTGGAGGCACTTGTTTATATTCTACTGGAGTCCCTTGTGCCTTTGGCCCCTGAGCTCAGGGGAGGATTTATGTCCTTTATTTGATATGTTGATGAATGGAAATACAACACGCATAATTTATGGCACTATATAAATAACAGTCTTCTGTTAACACTTAATATGGAAAGTGCACTTGGAGTTCCATAAATATTTCTATAGCAAAATGTTAGACTGAAAAATATTCAGGTAGCTATTCAGGTTTGTTTTTGAAATGGACTCCTGCAGGTTGTGTGGGGAAAAAAGGAGAACTTTAGAACGATTGCTACGCTGTCCGCGCAACACTGGAAAGAGAGAAAAAGGAGACGGCTCCTGAAGATAGTGAAATGGGGAATGGACTTTTCCTAGGGAAAAGGGGAGTGAAGAAGGTGCTTCCCCTTCATCAGAAAGAAACTGGTGATTGGGGAGGTTTTTGCCTTTATTTGAGGGGTGTGGGAGTATGGTAGCTCATTCTACATGTGCCTCTGTCATTTTGGTAAAGCAACCAAACTTCTGGAAGTCTAACCAGGCCTTTTTGAGGCGTTGATTAAGGTAATCTCATCATAACCTAAAATTCACTCAAATGCACCATACAATCTTTGGCTGTCCTAGTGACTCCCCAGTTCTCATCTTGTTACAACTGACCCTGGATATTTTTTCATTGTTGATGATTATTAATATATGAATCTCAACTGTTTTGTGTTTATATTTAGTCCCTATGTTGTCAAGTACTATGGCAGCTACTTTAAGAACACAGATCTATGGATTGTTATGGAGTATTGTGGAGCTGGCTCTGTCTCGGACATAATTAGATTACGGAATAAAACAGTAAGTTCCCTTTTCTATGTGTATTTTTTGTACTGTTTTATTATAACTCTTAGTCTTAAGTAATCTGACTAAGAGAAAAGATTTGCCTGGAAGCTTTGTCTAACTCTAGGGGAATTTTTGAAGAGGGCTCAATCCTAAAGGCAAGTCTGCACTGCACACTCTCACAAAAAAAAAAGAAAAAAAAAAGTGTGTTCGTAACTTGGGTTAGCAAATCTGAGTTCGCTAACTTGAGTTAAAATAGCAGTGAAGACATGGCAAGTTGGCTTTTAACTCATATTAGCAGCTTGGATATGGGAGCCCAGGATTGAATTGCTAACCCAAGGTAAAAGCTGAGTTACTGGGTATGCTACACTGCAAAAACAAACAAGCAAAACACCACGTGACAATGGGGTTCAGAGCCTAGGTCAACTGACTTGGGCTTGTGGGGCTAAAAACAGCACTGCAGACATTCCTGTTTAGGCTCGATCTTGGGGTCTGAGACCTGCCCCATTTGCATGGTTTCATAGCCCAAGCTCTAGCCTGAGTGGGAACGTGTACACTGCTATTTTTAGCCCCGTAGTGTGAGTCAGCTGACCCAAGCTTTGAGACTTGCTGCCACAGGTTGTTGTGTGTGTGTGTGTGTTTTTTTTTTTTTGTTTTTTTTTTTATTTTTTATTTTTTATTTTGCAGTGTAGACATAGCCACTGTGTCTTCACTGCTATTTTAACCCTGAATTAACTAACTCAGGTTAGCTAAACTGGGTTGAGAACACTCTTTGCAGTGTAGACATGCCCTTAATATTGGGCACTCTTTATTTCATTGAGGCTAATGGGAATTGAAAGTTGTGATTAGAATCTGTTAATCTACAAAACCTCTCAGGATGGGAGCCCTCAAATATGATATTTATTTCAGCTACACAAATATTGCCTCTTCATCTGCAAGATGGTATTCTAGATCACAAAATTCAGTTTAATTTCACTTGATAATTTTGTGCATCTTGAAAGGACACTCATGGCATAATTTGTAGCTTTAAAATGTACAAATTCTTTTTCTCACTGATAGAACAAAAACTAATACTTTGTTCCTCTTTACTCCTTCACCTCTCACTTGCCATCCTGTAGGTACCTTGTTTAGGAGGTTGAGCTGTTGGTTGGGCTCTGTTTTTTTTTTCTTCCCCCTGTCTTTCCCAAAAATTGTTATTCCAGCATTTATTTTGACATTTGCCTGCATCATATATAACAAAAATATATACATGGGGAGGAGAGGAATTATGATTTTTGACCTATCAAGTACTCACTAGGTGCAGGCTAGCATTATCACCCAACTGCACCCCCCACCCAAATTATTTGTATTTTTCTTTTCCCTTTTATGGAAGCCACTAGGAGTTGTCTCTTTAGAATGACAAATATCATATTACCTAGGTGCCATGTTTAGCTTAAAACTATTTTTTATTATAAAATATGTATGCAACACTTTATTAAAAGTGAAATCCCTTTGATGTTGTTTTTTGTGAATACTTCTAGATCTCAACAATGGCCTATTTATGGTAACAAAGGTTTTTCCCTGAAAAGCATCTGTACTTGGTGTTTTTGCTGAGTTACTGTTAAATAAATGTTGTCCAGACCTCCTGGCCTTTATGACTTGTCCAGTTTGTAAAGGGAGAANTGCATGTAGGGCCATGAATGTAGGGCTGGGGCAGGGGGCTGGGGTGCAGGAGGGAGTGTGGGGTGTGGGAGGGGATGAAGTGTGCAGGAAGGGGCTCAGGGCAAGGGATTGGGGGCAGAGGAGGGGTGTGGGATGTACGAGGAGACTCGGGGTTGGGGTGCAGGTGGGGTATGGGATGCAGCAGGGGGTTGGGGTGCAGGCAGGGTGCGGCGGGGGGCAGGAGCGGTTTGGGGTTTAGCCTGGCGCCACTTACCTGGAGCGGCTTTGGGGTGGCAGCAGCATGCACCGGGGCCGGGGCAGGCTTCCTGCCTGCCTGCCCTAGCCCTGCGCTGCTCCTGGAAGCAGCTGGCACCATGTCCCTGCGGCCCCTGGGGAAGCAGGGCGTGCAAAGGGCTTTGTGAGCTGCCCTCACTTGTGGGTACCTCCGCCGAAGCTCCCATTGGCTGCGGTCATTCAACTAGTCATGGAACTGAATTTCAGCAATGAAGAAAATAGTTTCTCTGCACATGCAGAAGAGGCTACTGCTGTCAAAAGGTGCTTACCCAGTGCCTTCTATTAGTTCAGTGGTTTAATTTACTTTAAAAGTTTGGCAGCAAGCACATACTGCTTAGTATTAATTTTTTTAAATTTAATTTAAATAATTTTAATAGATTTATAGTAAATTTAGGCCTTTATATATTGTCATAGCTTGAAATTTTAATTTTAAATAGGTGTATTTTTAAAAAGGAAAAACTATTGAATTTAAATAAAAAAATCTGATTTATTTTTATTTGTTTTTTAAAAATCATCTGTTTCTGTACACCCTGAGAACAGGTAGGAATTCAGGATAAACCTTTAAACTGAAACAGTATAGTTATAGTTAGTGTGGAAACACTGCACAGATTATATTTAAAACTGTTCCATTTCTCTAATATGGACAAACTTTGAATGAGGCCTCCAGACTTAAGCAACCCCTGAAAAAGTGCTGCCAGGCCTGCCTATAATATCACAGAAATGCTGCTTAAATTATTAAAATATGTGTAAATTGTAGAGGTAGTATTACTCCTTTTATTATATCGTACTAATATTTTATTGCAAGGTCTTCAGAATTTATGCTATGGAAATAGTACTAAATTTTTACCTTATAGAGAAACATAACGGTAAGAAGCAAGATTCAAATGCCAATGTGTATAAGTCAATAAGGCTGAAATGGATTTTCATAATATACATTTGGTTTATGTCCAGGCTGGAGCTGGATACTCATTTAGGATGGTCAGTAGTGTTCTTAGTGCAGGTACTGTACACCAGTGCTTTCTGGCATGCATTATATCTCAGATATTCCATCACAGCTGTTGCTTTTGTACTTGATTCAAGTTAGCAGTAGAACATATTGACAGAGGAAGCTACAGAAATTCTGTGATCTAGGCAAGGAGAAGAGGGTCTTAAATTTGCTTAAATAAAACAAAAAGAAAACTCTTTGTGGGACTCAGGCTACAATGACAGGAGGCCAGTGTCAGAAGCCTGAATAAGTATCTTACTGCCAAACTACAAGAAATGGCTGGTGCCAGTCTGAAAACAGTCCTCCAGTTAGTATATGATGGTTTTGCCTCTTCTCTTCAAGAATTTCCTAAAACCCCTTCTGACGAGTTGAGTCACAGAACCCCCCCCTTGGGACGTGCCAACTGATGTGCTGGGACTACCTCTGAGCCCATTTTCCCTGCCAGCTTGGGACTTTACTACCTTGCCTTGTTTGAGCCAGACACGCTTGTCTGCTGCAAACACAGATCCAAGTCTGAACCACATCCCCCACAAGGTGCTGGCTTAACTGAAAACTGCTTAAGAAGTGCTCCTGTCTCCAACACTCAGATACCCAGCTCCCAATGGGGTCCAAACCCTAAATAAATCCATTTTACCCTGTATAAAGCTTATACAGGGTAAACTCATAAATGGTTCACCCTCTGTAACACTGATAGAGAGAGACGCACAGCTGTTTACCCCTCTCCCCAGGTATTAATACATACTCTGGGTTTATTAATAAGTAAAAAGTGATCTTATTAAATACAAAAAGTAGGATTTAAGTGGTTCCAAGTAATAGACAGAACAAAGTAAATTACCAAACAAAATAAAATAAACCGTGCAAGTCTAAGCCTAATACAGTAGGAAACAATGCAGGTAAATCTCACCCTCAGAGATGTTCCAATAAGTGTCTTTGACAGACTAGCCTTCTTCTAGTCTGGGCCCAGTACTTTCCCCGGTATAGTCCTTGTTCCAGCTCAGGTGGTAGCTAAGGGATTTTTCATGACTGCTGCTTCTTTTGTTCTGTTCCACCCCCTTATATATCTTTTGCACAAGGTGGGAATCCTTTGTCCTTCTCTGGGTTCCCATCCCTCCTTCTAAATGGAAAAGCACCACGTTAGAAGATGTATTCCAGTTCAGGTGACATGGTCACATGTCACTGTAAGACTTAATTACCCACTTGCCAGCACACAGGTATACAGGAAGACTTTCAAGTAAACAGACCCATTACAACCAATTATCCTGGTTAATGGGAACTATCAAGATTCCAAGCCACCATTAATGGCCCACACTGTGCATAATTACAGTAGGACCTCAGAGTTATATTTCATATTCCTCGTTTCAGATACAAGAATGATACGTTCATACAAATAGGATGACCACACTCAGTAGATCATAACCTTTGCAAAGATATGTTACATGGTATATCTAGCATAAAACGTATTTTAGTTAGGTCATTTACACTCATAAGCATATTTCTATAAAGCATTATGGGTTGCAACGTCACACCCCTAGTTCATTAAGCATTCCAGTTACAGGGACTGCTTCCCTTTCTGATTGGAGGCACTTGTTTATATTCTACTGGAGTCCCTTGTGCCTTTGGCCCCTGAGCTCAGGGGAGGATTTATGTCCTTTATTTGATATGTTGATGAATGGAAATACAACACGCATAATTTATGGCACTATATAAATAACAGTCTTCTGTTAACACTTAATATGGAAAGTGCACTTGGAGTTCCATAAATATTTCTATAGCAAAATGTTAGACTGAAAAATATTCAGGTAGCTATTCAGGTTTGTTTTTGAAATGGACTCCTGCAGGTTGTGTGGGGAAAAAAGGAGAACTTTAGAACGATTGCTACGCTGTCCGCGCAACACTGGAAAGAGAGAAAAAGGAGACGGCTCCTGAAGATAGTGAAATGGGGAATGGACTTTTCCTAGGGAAAAGGGGAGTGAAGAAGGTGCTTCCCCTTCATCAGAAAGAAACTGGTGATTGGGGAGGTTTTTGCCTTTATTTGAGGGGTGTGGGAGTATGGTAGCTCATTCTACATGTGCCTCTGTCATTTTGGTAAAGCAACCAAACTTCTGGAAGTCTAACCAGGCCTTTTTGAGGCGTTGATTAAGGTAATCTCATCATAACCTAAAATTCACTCAAATGCACCATACAATCTTTGGCTGTCCTAGTGACTCCCCAGTTCTCATCTTGTTACAACTGACCCTGGATATTTTTTCATTGTTGATGATTATTAATATATGAATCTCAACTGTTTTGTGTTTATATTTAGTCCCTATGTTGTCAAGTACTATGGCAGCTACTTTAAGAACACAGATCTATGGATTGTTATGGAGTATTGTGGAGCTGGCTCTGTCTCGGACATAATTAGATTACGGAATAAAACAGTAAGTTCCCTTTTCTATGTGTATTTTTTGTACTGTTTTATTATAACTCTTAGTCTTAAGTAATCTGACTAAGAGAAAAGATTTGCCTGGAAGCTTTGTCTAACTCTAGGGGAATTTTTGAAGAGGGCTCAATCCTAAAGGCAAGTCTGCACTGCACACTCTCACAAAAAAAAAAGAAAAAAAAAAGTGTGTTCGTAACTTGGGTTAGCAAATCTGAGTTCGCTAACTTGAGTTAAAATAGCAGTGAAGACATGGCAAGTTGGCTTTTAACTCATATTAGCAGCTTGGATATGGGAGCCCAGGATTGAATTGCTAACCCAAGGTAAAAGCTGAGTTACTGGGTATGCTACACTGCAAAAACAAACAAGCAAAACACCACGTGACAATGGGGTTCAGAGCCTAGGTCAACTGACTTGGGCTTGTGGGGCTAAAAACAGCACTGCAGACATTCCTGTTTAGGCTCGATCTTGGGGTCTGAGACCTGCCCCATTTGCATGGTTTCATAGCCCAAGCTCTAGCCTGAGTGGGAACGTGTACACTGCTATTTTTAGCCCCGTAGTGTGAGTCAGCTGACCCAAGCTTTGAGACTTGCTGCCACAGGTTGTTGTGTGTGTGTGTGTGTTTTTTTTTTTTTTTTTTTTTTTTTTTTTTTAAGGGGTCTATTCTCTTACATCATTGTAATTTGAAAGATGAATAAGTTTCTTTCTATTTCATGACTACTAAATGGAACAGAAGGAGTTCTCTAATTTGCTTCAATAGCCTAATTTTAAAATATGCCCTTAAAAGTATAATCTTCTTCCCCTCTCCCTATGCCCTTACCAGCAAATCATTTCAGGCTGTTTGAAAGAGATTTAATAAACCTACAGGTAGTTATGATGTATTTAGTTAATCACATTTCCACTAAAATCAGTTTTAACTGTTTATTATATAACTCTAAATGAAAAAGCTATTTACAGTAGTACCTAAGGCAAGTTGTGTGTCCCATTAATGCTTGCCATGATTTATAAGAATGAAACTACCTTATTTTAATGTGTAATGATGGAGGAACAACACGACAACTTATACTGTTGATTCTCTGGAACAGTAACATGATTGCTGTTTTTATTACGTGATGAAAAACTTCTGACTACATATTACTGGAATAAGGCTGGCTAAATACTTCAATGCTTTGTGGTTCACCTAAAATAAAGTTTGTTTGTGGAAACAATAAGTTGGAAAACTATTTTACTGCCTTTGTTTTCCACAAGAAGTAAACCACTTCACTTAAAGAAGGGAGACAAGAGTTAATTCTTAGTTTGACAGATTGTGTATTAACTGCCCACTGCCCTTCACAGTTCTTTGCAGTACTATTGTAGCTGTGTTGGTCCCAGGATATTAGAGAGGCAGGGTTGATGAGGTAATATCTTTTATTGGACAAACTTTTGTTGGTAAAGGAGACAAGTTTATCAGCTTACACAGAACTTTTCTTCAGGTCTGGGAAAAGCACTCAGGCTCTTGCAGCTAAATAAAAGGTGGAATGTATTGTTTAGCATAGGTAGTTAACACCTATTGTAAAAGACACTGTAAAGTCAAAAGCTTGTCTTTTTCATGAACAGAAGTTGGTCCAATAATAGATATTACCTCACCTATTTTCTCATTCATAGTTATGTATTTTAGAATTTTCCTAGATCATCACCATAGTGTAAACAAATACAGTGGTTGCTTCAGGAAAAAACATTCTTAATTTAGCAGTTATAGGTGGAAAATAGATAAGGTTTAACTGTGTCTGTAGCTGATTATCCTGTCCTCCCAAAAAACAACCAACCGACCTGTGGACAAGATAATGGAGGATGGTGCTGTGATTTTTTTTTTTTTTTTTTTTTTTTTAATTCTTATTCAAAAATAGGTGAGGAAAGAGATGGAATTTTTTTCATATTTGTTTAAAAATAAAAAATCTCAAGGCACTCATTCTTTGCCCTCGGTGCCTGTTTGTAAACTTAAAAATGTACCATATAATATACATACATCTCCACCAAATCCTTTCAACCCTTGGCCCACCACTCTGTGAAAAGACTGAGCAGAAAGATTTGGGCTTTGCAGCATGTCAAGAAGGTTACAAATGGTGGCTCAGCCCTGTTTGACCCAAAGTATGGGAAACAAATTCCAAAATTGAGTACCCTTCAGACCCTTGTTAGCCAGTCCCCTTTCATATCAAGGGGGTTCCAGCTCAAAAGAGAGGCAGCCTCTCAGCTAATGAAGTCCCAAAACATTTATTGCTTAATAGGGTAAGCCAACTCCTGGAATCGCTCCCAGAAGTTTATTGGAAGCTTGTATATATCCAGGAGCAATAGTGTAATATGCTCTCAATATGCAACTTTATTTAAGAGGGCCATAATAGTCTCCACTAGCTTCACATTTTGAATGGTCCCAAGGTGTGACCCTATGTATTATTCTGAGCTGACAAAGGTATGGCTAGCTTTATCAAGGCTCACATCAGAGGGAAAAGGGCACTCTTTTCCATAGGTGCTGATGAAGGGGAAAGTGCACATGATCACAACCATCATTTGATGATCCAAGATGTAATAAAGCACTCAGGTTGCACACCTCTGTTACTCTCCCTCCATTACAGGTGCCATTGTAAGTTTTAACTGTTTTCACCAGGCCGACAACATTATAACTTTCCTGTCTGGATTAATTTGTAACCAGCTAGTTCTCATCCAGACCTATAGTTAATGTAAACACTGGGTAACTTTTTTTCCATTGTTCTATCAGATCAAACATGATGGAGATGGGAGTTGTCATACTGAATACACTGCAGCCTATGGGCTTGTCTACACTATCATGCAAGGTCAATCTAAGATATGCAACTTCAGCTACGCGAATAGAGTGGCTGAAGTCGACGTACTTAAATCTACTTACCGCAGTGTGGTAAGTCGACAGCTGTTGCTCTCCCATTGACTCCACTTGCGCTTCTCTTTCTGGTGGAGTACCAGAGTTGACAGGAAAGCGCTCAGCGGTCGATTTATGGCATCTATACTAGATGCCATAAATCGACCCCTGCTGGATTGATTGCTGCCCATTGATCTGGTGGGTAGTGTAGACAAGCCCTAAGTCTCCTCACTAATTGTACCAGCATCCTCAAACAGAAATAATGGTGGTACCACTAACCCCCTGTGGTATCCTGCAGGAAAGAATCCTTTGGGCAAAGGAATCCACAGCCAATGGCTTGTTTTTTTTCCAGAAAGCTAAGAGTGACTCCTTCAACCAACTGCTATAGTTCACAAGCAAAGGAATAATATCAAAGCTGCTGACCAATCTAAAAGGATCTGCACAGAGTCTCTCTTTTTCCGTTACTTGGAGATCATCCACTAGTATAACTGGTGCAATTTCTATCTCATATCCAAGCCTGTAAACCTATAACTGGGTTCAAGGAAACCAGAGGACTGAAAAAATCAAAACAAACAAAAAGCTCCACCCACATTAATTTTTCCACCTCAGCCTTTTCATGAACTTCCCCCCAAATGAAGACTATATAGATGGTTAGCATCAAAATTGGCTTCTTGAGCACTGGCTTCACAGTAGCTGTAAGAGCTACTTGCACTCTGTCCTTTCATAGGGAAATGTTGACAGCCTTAATCAAGGCAGAACCAATCATTTTCTTTACTGACCTTCACTAGCCTGGACGGTCATGGATCCACCTTACAGGTTGTAGCACAAAGTTACTTCAGTACTTCTTTAACTTCAGTGAGCAATACTGGCTGAAATTCAGAAGACTAATTCATTGCTCCCTCAAGACAGTGTTCCATTTCTACAGAAGTAAACAGTTTATTCTAAATTCAAGCAATTTTTATTTGCCAAGTAATATGAAAATTTTGAGGGGAAGAACTCAACTCTGTAACTGTGATTAGACAGCTAGGCTTGACCAAGCTATTGGCCACTAAGGGTGGTATTTTTCTGTATTAGAGTTCCTTTTGGTAGGGGGGAAAAAACTATGTAACTGGTTGCAGTCTGCATGAGATTTCTGTCACTGTTCTGGCTATCTCTTCTCTCACTTGAATGGAGCCTGTGACTGCCTGGGACAGTCCAATAATTATAGTGGGAGCTGCAAAATTCTTAGCCAATCCACAGGTAACGTCCCCTACACTGAAATCCTCAGGCACTGACATTTTGGCTCTTCCAGGTTTGATCCTGTGGGCCAGAATCACTTTAAATGCTGACAAACCTGTAGTGTGTGTGTGTGTGTGGGGGGGGGAGCGGGGGGGGGGGACCCTAAGAAAGAATGCAGGTCATTGGGAGCTTTCTTCAAATAAGATATTCAGTATGTGGCCCTTGGTTAGAAGCTGAGAAACCTGTTTTCCCCTGTATGATGGCCTTATTTTCTGACTTCAAAATGTTAATTTTGTAAGAGTGTGAAAACTTTTTATAGTTGCAAGGCTAATGTTGTTGGTAAAATTGCATATGGTGGAGTACCTAGGTACTAATTTGGCCAATGTCTCTGTAGTATCTAAGTGCTTATTGATGTGCTGTTTAAACTAAAATTTTGTTTAATTATATGTATGACTAATAGCAAAGGTATTCTGTGGCATTTCCCAAATATCAGTGTAGTCCTCAAGCACTCATTCAAAATATATTTAATATTATGCAATAGAATCACCTTTTTCTTAGTACTAGGTACTTAATTACTACAGAGCTGTCCTTCACTAGGCATGTAAGCAGTTACTGTCAACTCCAAATTTGTCCCAAAGTTTAAATTTACTTAGAAACAAGCTTTTAGAAAACAAGACAAAAAAATATTTCCAGGTACAGAAAGATTTAGGCCAATATCTATCTGTTTTCCCCAAATGTAATCAATTTTCAAACAAATATACTTTTCAGCACTTACAATCCAAACAGTACAGTCCTGACAATCCAAAACAAAATTGACTTAACTGATTTTCTTCATCCAAGCTCAGAGAAATCACTGTTAACATATTGTTTACTTTGCGTGCATAAGTAAACTAAATCTTTAAAAAATTGCTTTTGCTAATCTAAGGTAGTTATTGATAACATAGGTCAAGATATTTTACAATATAAGGATGCTATTCCTGAAAGGCTTATTGGTCACATAAATAAACTCATTGAAGTCTCTAGGACTAATCTTGTAAATAAGAATTATTCATTAATAAGGTTTATAAGACTTGGCCCTACAATTTTTAGAAAAATTTAAAATTTATATATTGATGATATCATCCCCTAAACTCAATCACGTTGTCTTTAAGAAGCCAGTGGTGGATGGTGCAAAGACACAGTGATGCTTAATTGGGCCCTATGGTGACTAAGGAAGTACAGGTCTGGGAAGATGGGCCTTAGCTGACTCTTTGAATTACTCCCTCCCAGTGTGTTGTTTACTTCTCCACTCCCCTTTAAATCACCTTGTTCATAGTGAAACAAATCTATTTCTTCACTCTCCTCTTCCTCCCCCCGTTATGCATGCCTAGTTCAGATTAGTTTCTTACTTCACAATTACTCAGAACTAGAGCCCTGCAGTGGGACGGGGATTCCGCGGGTTCCACAGAACCTGCTACCATAGTAGGGGCAGGTAAATGTACTTTTTTGCGAGTGGGATTAAATGGGCAAAAAATACAGTCTGCTGTAATTTGTGGGAAAACACTAAAACTCTCTTCAGTTTGTCATGAATAGAATTTTAGCAATGTAAAGCAAGTTTTTCTTTCTTTCTTTTTATTAAATAAAGGTTTTAATACTTAAATGAGGGCTAGAAAGAGGTTTGATATCTATTACAACAGGAGTTAAAGTATTTCTTTACATGGGTTAAGCAAGATTTGTTTTATCATTTTAGTGGTAAAAATTGTGCCTGAATTCTATATACACACACACACACACACNACACACACACACACACACACACACACACACACCCCCCAATTTTTTTTTTAGCCGCATGGGAGAATTCTCTCTTGTGGAATTTACGGGATCTAAGGTTTTTGCAGATGTGAGCGGGATAAAAAAATGCAAGAAACAATGTGGGAGCAAGTGAGACTGGGTATTGTGTGGTGGGATGGGACAGGAGTGGGATTAAAAAAAACAAACCCTCGCAGGACTGTACTCAGAACCATTGGCCTTTTAACATTGGTTGTCTTCCATCCCCCATAGTTAATAGAAAAAAGCATTTGAATAGTTCAAAATGTACATGCACACACAAAAGAATTTCATGGATTAGACAAACACGGTAAGTAGCGGTTTGGAGAAATAGTCATATTTTGCTCCTAATAAATATAATGATAACCCTTAATTCATTTAGCAATGTCATTCTTATGTATTAAAAAATTTAAGCTTACTGTGAACAAATTTCTATAATTTTATGTGCAAAAATCGTTAGGGTTTTAAACGTGAACATTTTAAATTATGTAGCTCTCAGGATAATTATGTAGCTCTCAGGATAAATATAGCTGTTTCTGATAGAGCAGTTTTGGCTTTTCAAATGCAGAATTGCAGTGTTGAGGGAGGCAGAATTATGATATTCCTCCTACCCCCACCAATAATCTCAATTGTATGGAGCTAAGAGTGTAACTGTAGCTATCACTATAATTTAAAGTTCCCAAATAGCTTCATTGCACACATGGTCTGAATTTTGTTACCAGAAATTCTTTTTAAGGGTATACTTGCTGATGGAACTTATTTTTCTAGTTTTTCTAAGGTGAACTTGATACTTATGTATAGAATAATTGTCTGAGGTTTTGTTTTAATGTTTTATTCCATTAATGTGACCTAGATTTTGAGTTTACCTTCACTTGTAATAAATCTAGGAATCAGTTCAGATGCTTCCTGGTGCTGGAGCAGAGTGTTCTGAAAGTGTCTAATGATGGAAAACCAACTTTGACCTAAGGAGGAGACCTATTCAAATTTCTTTGAACCAGAAATTAGTTTGACGTGGTATATTAAAAACTAGGGTAAGTGTTTTCAAATGGTTCCCTAACAAGAACCAGTTGGCACTACCCTGCTGTACAACAGCCCTTTCAGAATGTATTAATATATTACATATTAAAAACTTTGTTAAAAGAACATTATTAAGGTTGCAAATTCAAGCACTCAAGAGTTAGGAAATATCAGAATTAAAGTTGCCTGTTCACCTCTGTTACTATGCATTACATTGCAGTCTTTAATTACATGATCACATACTATTTTTTCCATGGGATGCATGCCTCATTCAGTACCAGGATGGACCTGCTGTGAGGATAAATCAGGGTTGTGTAGTGAAGTAGACTGTTGTCTGTAGTATGCTGATCATTTGTTGCTGAAGTTGGAAGATAAGGGTTTGCAGAAACAGAAAAGATTGTCATATGGTTGAGGCAGTTGAATGTTGTCCTGGAGAATTGGATTCTGTGCTTGCCTGTGATGCAAGTCAAGTCACTTAAACCAAATTTTTCACAGGGGGTCATTAGCTGTGAGTTTCTTGTTTTCTGGACCCCTGACTTGAGACCCTGAGGACTGATTTGTGGAAGTGCTGAGGACTCGCAGCTGCCACCAAAGTTAGCGGGGGCTATCCTTTGAACTATAACGTGCATATGATGCTAACTACTATGAAATATCAGTTCATAGGTGTCTATAACTAGGCACCTAAAATTACTGGATACTTTTGATTTTAATCTCTCTGCTTCAGTTTGCCATCTGTAAAATGAGAATAATAATACAACTCCCTCATCTCACAGAGATGTTGTTGTTAAAATAAGTTCATTAATATTTGCAATATTCAGGTACTATAGTGATTGTCGTAGAAAAGCCCCTGAGGAAATGAATAATTCTGCCTTCAAAATAGGATTCGAATACTGTGTAGCAAATAAGGCCTTGGGCCACACACTGAATAATGAGGAGAAAACAAAATATTGAATAGCTGCTCATTAAGTGAGCACTGTCCGTTCTGTGCACTGAATGAGGCAGAGATCCTGTGTGGAAAAATCATAAAACTTATAAAATTAGAGACAGTATACATATACACAAGGAAGCTGAATTTTGATTGTATAGACATCCTTAATTCTGGCATGTCCTAACTTTTGAAAGCTTCACTTTGCAACCTTAACATGTTTTTAATATATTTTGCTTTTTGTGTTTAAAAATGTCCTAGGTTTTAAAAATAACAAACTGAAAATACAGAAATTCCATCATGCTGCATCATATTGACATCCATATGGGTCATCGGTTTGGCTGAAACCTTTAGTTCTACCATACAGACCTCTGCCTCTTGAGCTAATAGAGTAACTAATAGCAATAGTAAGTTTGTTATCATCAATGTGAACCAACATTGGAGGAGGATGAGACACACTTTGCTAGTGGATTTTGTAGGTATTTGATGATGAGAGAGGAAAGGTGAGACTCGGGAATCTTGATTTCCATTCCAAGCTCTGAAGGGGAATTTTGCCCTAATGGTCACAGAGTCTTCTGTTTGTTCCACCAAGGACTGAGTGTTTCTGCCCCTTTTGCTTCAACCTGTCCCTGTCCCATTCTTCTTGCCTATCCAGTCCTAGTCTTCACTCCTCAGGATTCTCATCCCAGTCTCCTTATCCAGTCAGTCCTCATCTCTCCCTCTTGGCTGACTGTCCAAGTCCCAGTTTCCTTCCTGGATCCCCTATCTCTCCCAATTCTTCCCTTCTCTTCTAGTCCTACACTAACCAGACATACAAGCATAAAGTTTGTTTTTATTAAAAATGCTTTTTTGTATTTAGAGTTAATGAAAGGTCACAGTGCTGGCAAATACAGTTTTTATCTGCAGGCTGAGAAGCTCAGACATACTGCCCCATCAGCTTATCTCAACCCTGGTCTGGGTAGGATTTCCACTGGGGCTTTGCTGTCACTACACAATTTTATTGTTAAAATATTACTGTGAAGAGTGGAATTAACTGTCCTGATGCTGACCACATCTTTGTGTGTACAAGGACAAACCATGTGCATTATTGTGTCACGTAATCATAGTTAAATGGTATGTTTAAGTCTCAGACCTCCCCTGTGGCTTAACCATGACAGTGCTGAACAGGACTTATCCTTTTCTACATTAACTGCAAAGTTATGGTTAGCCTCTGCTTAGCTAATTTGATCCTTCACAGTTGTGGTCTACAGTGATCAAACTTGGTAGTGAAGACAAGCCCTAGGAATAGCAGAGGGAGTCTAGTCTCCATGTTCCATTCCGTTCTTGGCCTCTCCATGCAAAGCTCTTGTGTGCCAAGTGCTATGGTGAATTTGTGATGTGAGAGCTGGAAATGACCTCCACCAAACTAATTTCATATAGGGGCCAGTAGGTATATATTAGCTGGAGACAGCTTTCGCTCTCCACTGAGCTGGGCTGGATTCAAACTGTTGAACTACAGGTGGAAAGCTCTGTAGCTCATTAGCACTGTTCTAAGTATTCTATTCCCTAAAATGTGCTAACTTGAGGGAGTCTGATTTTATGTTTGTAAATACAATAACATTCAAAATACCTTATGATTTGAAAAGTCTAATACTCAAATGCCAGAATTAAATGCTCATGCAGCCTTTATATGCACAAGGGAGTAGAACTATCTTTAGTTATGTGCTCATTGCTGTTTATTTTCCACATGATCATGCATCATTTACTGCTCATGGTGAATGGTGCTCTGGGAATGAGGCAGCTATGTAATGTCTTTCTATCTGCATCACTCAATTCATGATCCTATGCCTAATTTACGACCTATACATGTGTTAGTATTAATAAATAATAATAATTACTTAATCATTTCCTCATGGTTTTCTTTATTGCTCTCATCACCATATTATCAGAGTGCCTTATGATTATCTACACAACACTCCTGTGAAGTAGGGAATTATTATCTTCCATTTACAGATAGAGAACTAAAGTATAGGAAGATGTAGGCCAAATTTTTCACAAGTGTATATTGATTTTGAATATTGATTGGGTGCTCAACTGGAGACAAGTAGGGCCTGATTTTTTTTTTTTTATAGGTGTTGTCTTCATTTACAGTTGTGAGTGTTCAGAACTTCTGAAAAATCAAGCCCTGTGTGTTTCAAGCTGCTCACGTAGAAAACGAAGCACCTGCAAGTAATGACTGCTTCTGAAAAGTCTGGTCTGAGGGAAGTTTGTGGCAAAGCTAGGGCTAGAATCCCATTCTCACTGGTTTCAATCTAGTGCTATAACCACAACAACGCTAATTCTCTTCCTGTAGCTCCTTGCCTCATGTGTTACATGCATTACAACTTTCACAGTGAAAATGACAGGGGTCTTGCCAACAACGGCATTTTAGCCATGTACCCCTGCCTCATTCACTATCCTTCCTGCCTACTGAATGAGGTAGGGGGTCCTGTGGGAGAAAAATAGTATTTGACTTTGGTGAGTCTTTGTAATAATGAATATGCACAGGAAGTGGAATTAAGGGTGCATGGACGTCCATTCCTAACCAGCCAAGCATATCTTCAGGGTCTATTCTCCTAATAGATATGTTACACCTGAACTTAGTGCACATTTGTCTGATCCACCAGAATATTTAGTTTTACCAGAGCTGGCTGGCGTAATAGTTGCCATTGGTCTGTATGATGGCTGTAGAGTTGGCCCACTTTACGCTTTCTGAGTTATTTTATATTAATGCTAAAGGGTTCAAAATTGCTTCACAGCTGCCTCAGGAATGGCAGATGGTACCCAAGTGGACAAGAAGTACACAGCACACTGTACACAAGGATGGGGAAAGGAAAATGGTGACCAAAGATACCAGGCAAATGATTGTACCTCAGGATCATTAGTGTCTACACAGAGAAACCAGCTCAGTTTTTTAACTTTCAACTGGAAGATTCCTACACAGAGGGGGTACAGTCTTAGCTGATTAATTTACTTACCTAGCTGGAAACAATTAAAAACAGAGCTATCTTTTAACTTTTGTTTCTGTGTGGAGATTTTTTATCTTGGACCTGAAGATTAGAAAATGAAGCCACTTCTTCTAGTTTGACAACAGAGATGGAACAATGAGATTTAATGTAAACAACAGTGAAAACTTCCATGATAAAGATTTGCTTATTTCATTTTACGTATCACCCTTAAAGTTAATAGTTTATATTTTCCCCTAAGATTTCATGTTCGTTTTTCTGTTACTAATTTAATTTATACTTGGGTCATGAGGATTCAGATATTTTCCTATGGCTAATAATTTTGGAAGATTGGAGGAAAGAAGCATATTGTAAAATAAACACAGAAGCACAAATACTGTTGTTTTATATTCTGTTCAGATTTTGTTTTCCTCAGCTATACTACTGGTTCATTCATACTCTTTTCCTTTCCCTGATCTCAAATGTTTCTAAAATGAGTGCTGGCTGGTTGGAGAGCTCCTTTTTGCCCGCTTGCTCTTGGGTTAAAAAACAAAGTAAATCAGTTTTACTTTATAGGAAGAATTTGACTAACTCTTGTTCCCTTTGTTGCATGCTGTGGCTCTTTAACCAGTGGCAATAATTATATGCCAACATAAAAATATCAAAAATAATGCATAGGAATATACAGGACAGTACTTTATGCAGGCAACAGCTTATTTACTCTGAAAAGCCAAACTACAGATTGGGCTTTCCGACACCCTTTACAGCCTGGCTCTCTCTGTGTGTGTGTGGGGCTTTGGAACTGATCTCCCCACAAGGGCATACTCTCAGTAGTGTAAGGTTGGTGGCTTCCCTCATAGCCCCTGGCATGGAACGGACTGGTGTAGGAGAGGGAGGAGGCATGATTGGAGCATATTATGCACCAACTTTTCTGGTCTGCTAGATGGCTGTGTGGGGAGCTGTTGCATAATGGCTTATCTGTGTGATGTGGTAATGCAGACTGATGGCAAGGTGATTTATAAAGCACATTAGTGTGTTGTGTATTAACTAGGGCTGTCAATTAATCACAGTTAACTCATGCGATTAACTCAAAAAAATTACAGGAGATAATGCTACCCACTTCTTATTTACAGTGTCTCCAGAAAGGGAGAACAGGCATTCGCATGGGACTTTTGTAGCCGTCATTGCAAGGTATCTACCTGACAGATATGCCAAATATTTGTATGCCCCTTCATCCTTTGGTCATCATTCTAGAGGACATGCTTCCATGCTAATGATGCTTGTTTAAAAAAAAAAGCGTTGATTAAATTTGTGGCTGAACTCCTTGGGAGAGAATTGTATGTCTCCTGTTCTATTTTACATGCATTCTGCCATATATTGCACGTTATAGTAGTCTTGGATGATGACTCAGCACATGTTCATTTTAAGAACACTTTCGCTGCAGATTTGACAAAACACAAAGAATATACCAATGTGAGACTTCTAAAGATTGCTACAGCACTCAACCCAAGGTTTAAGAATCTGTAGTGCCTTCCAAAATCTGAGAGAGAAGAGGTGTGGACAAGGCCACATGCCCTAGGCGAAACTTCCACCATGCGCCCTTCCCCCCCCACCCCAGTGCCCCCCTGCGGAAGCTCCCCCCCCACGCCCTGAGGCGTCCCCCCCCTCCGCCCTGAGGCTCACCCCTGCTCCGCGCATAAGCACGAGCACCCCATGCCGTCGCTGCTTCACTTCTGCCTCCCAGGTTTGCGGCACCAATCAGCTTAGGCACCACAAGCCTGGGAGGCGGGAGAAATGAAACAGCTCACCCCTGCCCCACCTGCTCCCCGAGCATGCTGTGGCTGCTTCGCTTCTGCCTCCAAGGCTTGCGGCGCCAATCAGCTTAGGCACCGCAAACCTGGGAAGCGGGAGAAGTGACTCAGCCGCGGCGTGCTTGGGGAGGAGGTGGGGCAGGGGTGAGCTGGGGTGGGGAGTTCCCCTGCGTGCTGCGCTCTCCCCTTACTTGCTGCTGGCGGCCCTCCCCGCACTCCTCTGCCCCAGCTCCCTCCGCCTAAATGTCAAAGAAAATGGCTGCTGAAGAAAATGGCACCCCCCAAATCCTAGCAGCCTAGGCGACTGCCTAGGTCGCCTAAATGGTTGCACTGGCCCTGGGTGTGGAGCATGGTTTCAGAAGTCTTAAAAGAGCAACAGTCCGATGCGGAAACTACAGAATCCGAACCACCAAAAAAAATCATCCTTCTGCTGGTGGCATTTGACTCGGATGATGAAAATGAACATGTGTCAGTCTGCACTGCTTTGGATTGTTATTGAGCAGAACCCATCATCAGCATGGATGCATGTACTCTGGAATGGTGGTTGAAGAATGATGGGACATATGAATCTTTAGTTCATCTGGCATGTAAATATCTTGAAATGCATGGCACTGTTGTAGCTAATGAACACCTGTTCTCACTTTCAGGTGATAATTGTGAACAAGAAGTGGGCAGTATTATCTCCTGCAAATGTAAACAAACTTCTTAGTCTGAGCAATTGGCTGAGCAAGAAATAGGACTGAGTGAACTTGAAGGCTCTAAAGTTTTACATAGTTTTATTTTTCAGTGCAGTTATTTTTTGTACATAATTCTACATTTGTAAGTTCAACTTTCATGAAAAAGAGATTGCAGTACAGTACTTGTATTAGGTGAATTGAAATACTATTTCTTTTGTTTTTTATAGTGCAAATATTTGTAATTAAAAAATAAAGTGAGCCCTGTATGCTTTGTATTGTGTTATAATAATATATTGAAAATGTGGAAAACATCCAAAAATATTTAAATAAATGGTATTCTATTATTATTTAACAGTGTGATTAATTGCAATTAATTTTTTTAATTGCTTGACAGCTCTAATATTAACTGGTCTGGTAGACCTTGTTGGTGCCCACTAAAGGTTCCCTAGGGTGCTTCAATATATTACTGTTTCAAACAGCCAAGTTATAACTTACCAAAAAGCAGAAGGCCATAGAATATAATATACTTGCTTTGAAAATATGAATTATGTATTTGTTATAGGACTGAAAATGCTCGGTGTAGAACAAGATGAAAGCAATCTCTGTTCCAAAGAGCTTGCAATATAAAGTCCTGATCCTGCATTTTTTCTGCATAGGTAGACCCATACGCCTGCATTGAGTTCTACTGAAATCAATGGGATTTCAGATGGAACTGACTTCAGATTCATGGCCTATAAGAAAGGCCTAGAGAAGATCGGATGAATTTAGGGTGACCAGATGTCCCAATTTTATAGAGACAGTCCTGATTTTTGGGTTTTTTTCTTATATAGGCTCCTATTACCCCCCACCTCCTGTCCCGATTTTTCATACTTGCTGTCTGATCTCCCTAGATGTAATATAAAATCCAAATGAGGAAATAACTTTACAGCGAAGGAGAGTTTAAAGAGGATCTGAAGGAAGATGTCAGTCAGCTAAAGTATTAGTTAGCCCCGAAATGATAAAATATTTGGGAATTATTCTATCTCTATATACTATAAGATATGGGCTATATATTTCAAAAAGTTAGAACTGAATTATTCAAATAGGCTGCATTTCAGCTAATCCTTCTAAAACAGAATAAATTAGCTGAACATACTAGTGCAATTTTGTTCTTTGCTGTACCTCCCAAGAATACAAAGTAACTAGTGGTGACCCCTTAACAGCTGCCTTTTTATAGACTATTTTGTGTGCTGAATAAGAATAGAGAGTGTGTGCTGAATAAGAATAGAGAGTGTATGTGTATAAAAGTCAAATTTGCTATGGTTAAATGATACTAAATTCATGGGTCTCTGAAATGAAGTTTTTAACATAGCATACCTGTGGGTTTAGGAGCATGTGTAGTGCAGAATTGCATATATAGATAGGATACAGATGTATTAAATAAAGGTAATCTGCATTAATTCAGTATTGAGATTGATATTTTAATTGAATGAAAGTAAAGAAAATCAGCAAGCTTAACTCCTTCAAACAAAGACACTATAATAAGTTCTTTCATTGTTTGTTAGAGCAACGTTGGTCACTGTTGTGTTATCACGTACGGGAAAGGAAGTGTACTTAATGCTGCTCCTTCAGGAACAATGCAAATAAATTATGTAGTGTTTAAAAGGTACCTTTTTTCAATGCTCTTTTTGTATTGTTAGGCTATGTCTACACAGATCCTATACTGATATAGCTCCCTACTGCACTCACACAAGGAATTTTTCTGCTGGTGTAGGAATACCTCCTCCTAAAATGACTTCAGCTGTGCTGACAGAAACACTCTTCTGTCGGCGTAGCTGTGTTGATCAGGGGTGTATTTTGTCCTCTCAGATTCCTGACTGACATAGCTATGCCAGTATAACTTTTAAGTATAGACAAAGCCACAGTTAACCATATTTAGACCTGGTATAAGCAGAAGCAGCTCCCACAGAAGCCTCTGCACCAAATTTAGAGGTGACAAATGTTAATATAAGTTAGATGGCTGCACACAGTTGTCAGAAAAGGAAGTGTAAATGGGTGTAATTTTATATGCCAAGGACTGGAATGGGTGTGTAGCGCATAAATCAGATTAACAGAAAGTTGTAAAATAAAGCAAAACCCCATCTCTTTCCTCCTCCTTCCCAATACAGTCTATCCCATGTTCTCCATGTATGGTGTGTAGACTACACATGCTTCTGTCTCCTTTTCTGACCACTTTATATATCTTTGACATGTTATTTACACCACCATTTGCATTATCACTGTATTTTGCCCAGTAAATTGTGAATTCATGTAATACAAGAGGCCTCTTTTCCTAGATATTCTTCTACTCAAACTTTTATCTTACACTTGACATGAGATTCCCCCTTTTCTCTTGGCTCCCAACCAGTTAAGCAATTTTACTCTATCAAGGAGAGAGGAAGATGAGGAAGGTTTATACCAAATAACTTTTCTTGTTAAGTCATGCATAACCGCTTGCTTTCCATTTCCAAACGCTCTCCAAAATCCTTTCAAGTGCCTCAGCAGTCAGCATAAAGGAGGAGCACTAAAAGGCTTTGGGCTGTACCTGCTGAGCGAAAACAGCAAAAATAATTCTTAAGGCCTGTTCAAGCTTGATGTTAGACCAGGTGTGTGAAACATGGGGCAGGGGTACTAACTAATCCCTAGTGAACAATGAGTTAACTCTGCTTCAGTTTTCACCTTCACTTGCAAATGAAAAGGGTAGTAAAAGTGACTGAGAAGGGTAAGCTCCATACCCAGAATTTATAAGACTGGATTGAACCTCAAGCTGTGAAGTTTTTCTATATATTTAATAATTTAAATTTGTTGTGAACACTAACCCTTAAGAAGATGAGCTTGCTAATGACAACTGTTTCCCTCTCGCTTCCCCTCCCCCTTTTCTGTGGAATCATTCCGCTCTCTTATGAAATGATTGATCTTGGTATGTAATAAAAAATAGGAAAAAGAGGTAGCGGATATATCCTGTACTCTTTCAAAACAGCAACTGTAAAAAATTGCTGTTGCTTAACTTAATTTCTTTACAGTTTTGTGTGTGTGCAGGGAAAAGGGAAAGTTTGAAGCATACACTGGTGCCTAAATAGAGCACTCCTCTTTCTTGTAGTGTCTACATTACCAGTGTATGTCAGTATAATTGCATCGCTTATGGATGTGGATTTTCCACACCCCTGAGTGACCAGGGCGACACCAGCATGCCAAGCGGATGCCGCGGGTGGCAAGCCACGGAGGACGCTCTGCCGGTCGCTGCGAGGGTGACAGGCAGGTTGCCTTTGGCGGCATGCCTGTGGCAGGTCCGTTGGTCCCGTGGCTTCGATGGACCTCCCGCAGGCATGCCGCCAATCTGGGGGACTGGGGACCTCCCGTAGGCAAGCTGCTGAAGGCAGCCTGCCTGCCATGTGTGGGGCAGCAAAATACCTAGAGCCGCCCTGCTAGTGATGCAGTTTTATACTGACCTAATCCCCAGTGTAGACAGCGCTGTGTCAATAGAGGGGCTTCTTCTGGCAACCTAGCTGCTGCCTCTTGGGGAGGTGGAGTACCTATAACGATGGGAGAACCTCTTTTGTCAGTGTATGTAGCATCTTCAGTAAGCATCAGAGCGGCGCAGCTGCAGCACTGTAAATGTAGACAAGCCCTCAGGTTTCTGGGAGCATGTTGCATTCACGTACTCCATTACTTTTTGAATATATGCCAGTTGCATGAACAACTTACACAATTTTAAGAACAATTATCCAAATTGTGTTCCAGTATGCACTAAGATAGATAGATTCTTTCTAGGTGTTTTTTTCATTTATTCCATAATCCTGATAAAAACTGAAGGGGCTCTTCCTGGAATATGGCACATACAAAAGAGATATTCTTACTATTCACCTGAAAATAATTGTTAGAAAAGCTTATATATCCCTATTGTGATCATCAAGACTAAATTGAGAGGGATAGTTTTGGGTAATCTGTCAGGTTACCTGAGTAGTCCACCTGGTTTATTAAGCAGCCAAATGAAAATGACTATATCCCACTGTGTGTTTTTTTGTACTATATTATTTTTACTTCAGGAGTCAAGGACATGTCATTTGTTGATCGTTGGTTGCCTTCTTGAAAGTGCAGTGAACAATTTATATTTCTAGGTAAATAACTGATGATAAACTGTAGAAATGGGAAAGACCTGGGTCATCTAGTGTGTCCCTTTGCCATTGCTGGATCCTGACAATGTGTTATTTTTAAAAAGATGTCTTGTCCAGTCCACTTTTAAAAGTCCCAAGCAATGGAGTTTACTTGGTTTCCTACTCAGGAAGTTTTGTCTTGACCATTCATACGCAGTTTTTTATTTCTTTAATTTTCATCCCATTTCTCCTGGTTATGCTCTTTTGTACTACCCTAACTGAATATGAGGAGACAATTTTCCACGCATCTTTACTGGAAAAGCAAACACAATATGAAAAAAATGAAGTGTAATTCGTCAAAATGTGTCACACAATTGTTGACTTTTAATGCAATCTTGTAATGCCCTTTTTCACCATGAAAAAAGAAAGGGCTACCTGGTGTTTAGTGAGTGAAATAAAGAAGATTGTTTAAAACCCATAATGATTGTGGAGGCGAGTAGTATGGGCAGCTGACCTCTTCATGAAAAGCAATATCTTAGTATTGACTATGCTTTGTATGGCCAGTCTACACTATGAAGGGTTGGCTGATGCTGCTAGACTGGTATAGGTAGACTAGCAGAGCCCTCTGGTGAAGAGGCAGCTTATACTAGCGAAAGGAGTGATTTTGCCAGTATAGCTACATGAGTTTTGCTGGCATAGTTTGTCAGTCAGGAGTGTGTTGTTTTTTTTTCCACACCCCTGACTGACACAGCCTAACAACGCTTTGCAGGATAGAGCAGCAGTCATTAATAGGCTGTGGTTTCAAGAAAAGTCATAGTTATCATAGTACCATGATCTTCCCATAGTAATAATTGTTCTGATTAAAATGAAGATGGTCTTAATGTTGAAATAAAGGGCCAGCTAAATTAAGATTCCTGCTATTCCACAATACAGTGTTACAACAGCTCTAGTAACACGATATATTTTAATGCAGATCATGTCGCATATTGACAATTTATTACTTGCTAATAGAAAGCATTTGGCAAACAGCAAAGTAATTCATATATTTGAAGGACATTTTAGAGCAGGTTTTTGGCTGAGTGTGAGGGATTACACTCACCATGATGGAATTTTGCTGTTTGGCTATAATGTGATTAACTTTTGAATGACACATCCGATCAATTCTAAAATGTCAGGAACATTCTAGTTATCAGTTAGCAGAACCCTATTGTTTATGGCGAAAATTGAAAAACCTGAAGGGGGGCATATGAAGAACACATAGATTTCTTGACTTTTGGTGAACAGGCTCATTACGTTCAACATCTCTGTAATTATCAACAGATCAAAGAATCAGCTGATGGCAGCCTTGAACACATTCCAGTATAATAGTACTCCCAATGTCAATTTAAAATGTTGACACTCTGAAAGACACATCTTTGCAATTGGGAGGGGGTGAGAAAGACAATGGGGTGGGGAGGGGAAAGCAGAGGATGTGGGTTGCTTGTCTGAACTTGAAGTTATTCAGCAACAGCTATTCCTGAGTGGCTCCATGGGTGGAGACTCTTATGCTGGGATAAGAGGGCCTTATTTCTGTTTAGTTTAACCCAGTGATTTAAACTAAATAGGAACAAGATAGTGTTCTCACCTTGCGCTATTCAGGAATATCTGTTCCCGAATAACTCATTGTGTAGACAAGCCATAAGAATGATGGGAATGGTGGGGTCAGGTGGTTTTCTCTGCCCCAGTATGCTGCATGTATTTTTTTTCCTCTCTGTGTACAGATCCATCTGTTTTATCCATTTTTGTTTTTTCTTTCTCTTCTCTTGCCCAGAAACTCTTAATTAGCACTGTCTGGTTTGTGTACTGTCAGCAGTGTGAAACTGATAGTTGCTGCCATTAGGAAGTGCTAATGAGCAGTAGCTCAGCCTTGATATTGCTAATTGTAGACTTTGCAGGAATTTCATATGTGGGAGTTTGAGAAATTAAGAAAACATGGCATTCCCTTGAGCTCAATCCAAATTTAGGACTCTGCTAGTTCATTAGTGCCTTAGGGTGTGAGATCTTGATAGCCTCTCTTATACTGTACAGCTAAGGTGGTTTATCTTCCTTCTGGTAAGAGAAAGTGACTGACTGGTCCTATTCTGCTGTTCATCATCTGGTCTGATGGTGACTGTCCTCTCTGCTGGCATTGGTAAGGCACAATCAGTCACTTGGCAATTAAACATTTTTAAAATTTGTGATCAAATATTCTCACCAGATTTTGTCAAAACTAGCCTATGCACCAGTTCTGTGGAATAAGCACATGGGAAGTTTGAACTATAAAAAGTAGCTATTTTTTTTTTAGTTATTACTGTACTATAAATTTAGATATTTTTTGTAAAAGTCAGGAACGTATTGATGTTGTTTAAAAACTGTTTTGGAAAGTTAAGTTTTTGAAAATTAGGAGGTTAGACTGGAAACAGTTTTGACACTTTAACTTTATTGATCAGCAATTTTGACCAACTTTAACACCTTATAAAATGGGGGAAAAATGGGGCTTCATGTGTGACTATCATGTTCATTGTCTGTAGTGAAATTCATTCCTTAATTGTGGAAGGCCAGCATCTGGCCAGTTCACTTGTAGGATTTAAGGAATGCATAGATAGACCTTTGTCTTTTTCCTCTTCATGGTAATTAATTTTGCCTTCTGAGCAAAATCTGTCTTTTGTACTCTATAATCTCAGCAGAGTATTTTGAAAATGGAAATTAACAGAGAGTGCTACATAAGAACATAAGAATGGCCATACTGGATCAGACCAATGGTCCATCTAATCCTGTCTGCCGACAGTGGCCAATGACAGGTGCTTCAGAGAGAATGCACAGGGCAGGTAATCATCAAGTGATCCATCCCGTGTCACCCATTCCCAGCTTCTGGAAAACAGAGGCAAGGGGCACTTTAGAGCATGGTTTTGCATCCCTGCCCACCCTGGCTCATAGCCATTGATGGACCTATCCTCTATGAATTTATCTAGTTCTTTTTTGAAGCCTGTTATAATCTTGGCCTTCACAACATCCTCTGGCAAAGAGTTCCACAAGCTGACTGTGCATTGTGTGAAGAAATACTTCTTTTTGTTTGTTTTAAACCTGCTGCCTATTTATTTCATTTGGTAATCCCTGAGTTCTTGTGTTCTGAGATGGAGTAAATAAGACTTCCTTATTTACTTTCTCCACCACAGTCATGATTTTATAGACCTCTATCATATCCCCCCTTAGTCATTTCTTTTCCAAGCTGAAAAGTCCCAGTCTCATTAATCTCTCCTCATATGGCAGCTGTTCCATACCCCAGTCATTTTTGTTGTCTTTTTCTGTACCCTTTCTAATTCCATGTCTTTTTTGAGATGGAATGACCAGCTCTGCATGTAGTATTCAAGATGTCAGCATATCATGGATTTATAGAGAGGCAGTAGATATTTTCTGTGTTCTTATCTATCCCTTTCCTAATGATTCCCAACATTCTGGGCACGTTCAGTATATTGAGAACAAGATGGCAGGACCCGATAGCAGTCTTCAAATATGTTAAGAGCTGTTATAAAGAGGACTGTCGTCAATTGTTCTCCACGTCCACTGAAGGTAGGACAAGAAATATTGGGCTTTATTTGCAGCAAGGGAGATTTAGATTAGAGATCAGGAAAATCTTTCTAACTATAAGGACAGTTAAGCACTGGAATAGACTTCCAAAGAATGTTGTGGAATTCCTGTCATTGGAGGTTTTTAAGACCAGGTTGGACAAAAACCCATCAGGGATGATCTAGGTTTACTCAATCCTGCTTCAGTGCAGGGGGCTGGATTTGAGGATTTCTCGAAGTCCCTTCCAGCCTACATTTCTGTGATTTTTGTGATTCACTGAATAGTTAATCTGGGTGATAAGCACCAACGTCTGAGCACCTGGGGTAGTCTAGTCCATGTGTGAGTGTCCCCAGTGCAAAGTCATATCCACATATCCACTATTTCTTTACTTACTTATTTGTGTTTGGGGTCATATCCCATGGTTCTCTGTGCTGAGATGCTCTGATTCTTTCCCAGGCAATTGTGGGAGTACTTGCCTGTTCTTCAGGGGGAAGTGTGGGGAAGCATTAGAGGACTGTCAACTCTTGAGTGATTTAGTCTGCATCCACACTCCAGTCCGAGTTTAAGTGGAGACCAGGTTCTAATCTAATCCATACCCCCAGCTGGTCTGCTAGCTCAGGCTCAAAGCACCTCCAAATCTGGGTAAAAAGTTTTAGCATGTGGACAGTGGGGGAAGCATGGGGGTTGCTAAATCTTGGTAAGAATCCATATTAACTCTACTGCCAAAACATTTTCTTTGAGGCAGCACCTGTCTCTAAGAGTTAATAATCTAATTAGAGATTATATTGGAGAGAGAGAGAGAATTCTCCTTTCTCCTATGTATAAAATAAAGAAAACATAAAAAAATTGAAAAAAGTTTTAAGCTAATCTTGTGGCAACATTTCAACCCCTATTTTGATTAGGTGATGTTTAGGGCCCAATTTTGCAATGTGATCTGTATGGGCAAACTCCTGCTCCTGTTTGAAGTAGGATTACTTCCCATCCAGCTGTGTGGATCAACGTGCAGGATCAGAGCCTTAAATTGTAAATTCTTTTAGACCTGGTCTTGCCTCATATCTGTAAAGCATCTAGCATACTTCATGTGTGTTATATAAATAATAATAAATATAAAACAGTTTACAGAACCTGAGTTTTATTCTTCTATTCTATAACATTGTTTATTTAAATGTATAACTATTGTGTGTGTGTGTGTATACACCCAGGAAGAAAAGTAGTTAGATGTTTGTTTTCTTGTAGCTAACAGAAGATGAAATAGCAACGATTCTTAAATCCACACTTAAAGGACTTGAATATTTGCACTTCATGAGAAAAATACACAGAGATATAAAGGCTGGAAACATCCTCCTTAACACAGAAGGACATGCAAAATTAGCCGATTTTGGAGTGGCTGGCCAATTAACAGTAAGTATATGTAAAGGTCAGAATCTTTTTTAGATTGTTATAATGCAGAGATGTCAATATAAGTGTGGAAAGGACCTGGAACAACAGCTCTCAGAATGAGGTATTAATAATAATTTAAATATCAACATTGTTAATGATTTCATTGCCCCTGTAAAAAAGAGAGGGAGGATCACAGTACTGCACAGCGTATTGTGAGACACTTCTTATTTTGGTGCCACAAGTAGGTGGCTTTTGGGAAAGTTAGCACTGCTTTCATGCCCTTGGCTAATGTCCTAGATCAGTGGTTCTTAACCAGGGTGAAATGTGTACCCCTGGGGGTACACAGAGGTCTTCCAGGGAGTACATCAACTCACTGTGATGTTTGCCTAGTTTAACAACAGGCTACATAAGAGGCACTAGCAAAATCAGTACAGGCTAAAATTTCATACAGACAAAATGAAAAGTAAGCAATTTTTCAGTAATAGTGTGTTGTGACATTTTGGATTTTTTTTTGTCTGATTTTCGTAATCAAGTAGTTTTTAAGTGAGGTGAAACTTGGGGGTACGCAAGACAAATCAGAGTCCTGAAAGGGATACAGTAGTCTGAAAAGGTTGAGAGCCAGTTCCCTAGGTAGACTAGCAGAGCAAATGTGCATATTGAACACCCACGAAAGGGAAGCCAAGCGTATTGAGCCTAGGGGAGCTCAGAGAGCATTTGATCATATTTTGAACATCTCCACACCTATGGCGAGCACAATCTCATCTTGGTGATTTATGTGGGCAGGGCTTGGAAAAATACCACTTTCTATTTAATCCAATTTGGCCTTTTTCTGGCACTGTTAAGATGCAAGTGTTCCAAAACCTGGAAAAGTGGCTGGCTAACTTATTAGTCATATGGATTTATGGGCACTGCTACATTTCAAAAGAGCTTGATGCTTTGTTATGGCAGTAGGATCATAAATGTTTGCATTTTTTGTGAGTGACATAACAGGAATAACTTTTGCATTATCATTGTAACAGCGTCTGCTGAACATTATGAACTCAACTAAATACGTGAAGTGATCCCTCTAAAAAAATCTTAGAAATGAAGCAGTTGGGAGTACATATCAATAACTTAAGAGTAAAAACCTTTATAAGAACATTGTAGTTAGCAATCCTAGCTAATAACAGTCCTTATTTTACAGAAGTAAATATGCACAGAAATAAAAATTGTAGAAATGTAGAGTTAAGATTAGATTTTCAAGAAACTCAAACATGTGAGAGTTTGGAAATTCAGTTAAGGTACCCACACTGTCTTAATTCTGCCTGTAAGTGGTCAACAGAGGTGAGTGGGGTAGCCCATGGTTTTGTCCCTTCCCACCTAAAATCCATTGGTCTTACTAGATACACCCGCTTTCCTTCTTCCTGGGCTCTGTGTTGGAGACTTGGAGAGCAAACAACCCTTCCACTTGATTTTCCTTATTCAACCTGGCCTGTGTCTGAAGCTGCTGGTGAGCTATCATTAGCTTGGCAGCTCCTGAAGCCCCATTCCAGTATCACTATTTAAAAATACTGATATAGTTTAAAAATGAGTTTAAATCAACTAGACTTTTTCCTGTTGATGACATGAGTCCCGTAAATTTTGCGGCAAAAAATTGGAAAGAAGAAGAGGAATAACGTGGTAAAAAACTTTAGACTTATTGGACTCCGGGGAAGTTCTTTATTTTAAGTGCAAAAAAATCAAGAAATGCCTTGTTTTATTTACTTCAGGTTTGAAAGGAAAACTCTCCCTCAGTCACAGACATCATCTACCAATTTTGAGGGTATTTGTTTATTTGTAGATTTAGAAGGGGATGGGAGGGGGAGCGATGTAGTGCTTACAATGGAATCTCAGTTCTAACCTTAAATATGAAACAAATGTAATAGGAATCTATGCAAATGTCCAAATTTTAATTGCATGAATGATGTAATTACAGGATACAATGGCAAAACGAAATACTGTTATAGGTACTCCATTTTGGATGGCTCCTGAGGTAATACAAGAGATTGGTTACAACTGTGTGGCAGATATCTGGTCCCTTGGTATCACTTCAATAGAAATGGCTGAAGGAAAGCCTCCATATGCTGATATACATCCAATGAGAGTAAGTAAAATGTGAATTTTTAAAAATGAGTTATTGACCATGGTATATTGTTTGTACAGCTAACTGTAAAGTTATATCTTATATAAATAACAGAAATGTGGACAAAATCCTGGAATCCTTAATCAGGTCTCACTCGCTGCTTGACTTCTATCTCCTCAGTACTTAAAAGGTCCTGTTACTATAGTTTGTACCTTGCAAACATGGAATTGATTTTTCACAATCCCCCTATAAGAAAGTACTGTTATCTTCATTTTACATATAATCTCTCTGTGCCTTAGTTATCTAAGTGACTTCCCCAAGGTAACAAAGGAAGCCTGAGTTCAGTCCACTGTTCTAACCACGTGACCATCCTTTCTTCCTTCAAAGGATGTTTTGATTAATAATAGCCAAGAACAGAATTCAAGATTTGACCCATTGGTTGTTATTGACAGTGTTCATAATTCCAAACCAGTTTTTATGTGTTACTAAATATTAAGGGCTGGTCTACACTAGGGGGGGAGTATTGATCTAAGATATGCAACTTCAGCTACCTGAATAGCGTAGCTGCAGTCGAAGTATCTTAGATGGATTTACCTCGGGTCCTCACGGCGCCGGATCGACGTCTGCAGCTCCCCATGTCGACTCCGCTACCGCCGTTTGCTCTGGTGGAATTCCGGAATCGACGGGAGCATGTTCGGGGATCGATATATCGCGTCTAGATGAGATGCGATATATCGATTCCCTGAAAAATCGATTGCTACCTGCTAATACGGCAGGTAGTCTGGACATTCCCTAAGTTAGGAGTGTATTTCTGCATTAGCTTAGATTAAAAATAAATAAACAAATAGAATGTGTGATCTAAGAGGGATGATAATTGAAAAGTATTGCTTTTTGAGACGTTCATGGACTGGTGTTATCCAGGGACTTTACTGCTACCAGTTGGATGTATTTTTGCTTATTGAAGGGCACTATAAATAATAGTTATGCCTTTCTAATAAGTATGATTATAATAAAAACAGTTATTTTTATGTGCCATTTATAATTAGAACCTATTCTGGGTTAACAAGACATTATATGCTGCTAAAAGCAGTATGTTTCTCAGTATATTTGGGATTATTTAAGCATGACACACATACTTGCTTATCATATTGTTTAATCTTTTTGTCAGTATCTCATGAGTCAGCATTTTAATATAAATAAAGGGAACCACATTGTTTGAGTAAAAAGGTGCTGTTTTTACACAGTGACTTTAACTTGAATACATTCAAGAGTATTTAGTAGATTTATGGTTTTTTAAAAAAAGCAGGAATGATCTTTAAGGTTGCAAAAAGTTTTGTTAGTGAGTAGTTAAAGCAAAACTACTGATTGTTTTGTGGTCTTGAAACATTATAACATTTAAAGAAATACCTAGTAAAACTTTTGGCAAAGCCATTGTTTTTGGCTATTTTGAAATTAAAGAATGACTAGAAATCATTCAAATTGAGATGAACAAGACATATATCTTTCAAGCTCGCCCTTTTTTAATGAGTGGCTTAATTAACGAAGATTTAACATTTTAAACTGTTTTGAAGAACTGTATTGATTACAGATTAGTTATATTTGATTGTATTGGGGTTTTTTAGTTGTACGCATAAACATTAATGAAATCATCTTCATTACATCTGGGATCACTTTAACATAATTGCATGTCGTTGCACTAGGTAATGAAAGGTAAGGACTAAATTATCAGAGAGGATTTTATCAGTATGACAATAGCTGCTTATAAACCAAAGGTCACTGTTTGAATCTGAAAGCTTGTGAGTCTTTTTAATTCTTGTAATCAAATGAATGATATCAAAGGCCAAAGTAATTTAACATAACAATTCTGGATTACACAGAACATATGTTCTTGTTAATAAATTGTGTTATGGTCTTTAAGGACTTGTATGCTGTTAGTACTCTTTTGTATATTTGATACCCACAGGTTTTCTTAATTTTTATTAGTGAGCTGTTACAGTGGTTAACAAGAAATACACAGATTTAAGTTGCAATAGTTTTCCCAGAGTTATATGATCTAACTTCACAGGATCCTTGGACATATGTAGATGCTTTTCTATTTTGTTTTAGTTATGACATACAATTGATATAGGCAAGCATGAAAGCTTGGGCAAATTTTCATTGCTTTTTCTGGATCTTGCTTGAGTTCTGTGGTATTTATGTAAAGTACAATTTTGTTACTTGGGAATGCATGTTATATGCTCTATTTTGCTGTAGGCCAGTTGGCATTGCCACAAAGGTAATACACTGCTAGTAGGCCATTTCCTTGTCGACTGCATTTACAGTTTAATAGAAATATTACATGACTTTTTTAAACAAGTGTTTTGGCAGGGGAGGAAATAGCAGATTCCATGCAAACAAGCATAGCTTCCTCCATTTAACCACACTCTAGCTACTCCAAAGAATTGTACTAAGTTTCAGTTTGGGAAGGATGAGAAGGGAGGAAAAAGGCATTTCAGACTGAAGAACAACAATGATTTCTTCTTGTAAAGTACTTAAACTTTGTGGTTAAATATTTGTGACTACATAAAGGTGATGAATGCCTTTTCATCTGGTTATGTTGTAGATCTGAGGCTGTTACCACTTGGGACCACCATGTTTGGCTTATGCTGGAAAGGCCATGACCATAAGCCAACCCAATAGTCTAATAGTAGCACTTTTTTCATACATGTAAGGGGCCTGCGTTGACTCATCCATCTAGTGTCTAACTTCATTCATGCTGCTGGTAGTATTAAATAAAGACATACGTCAGAGAGCAACATCTGTTCTTCAGAATACTACCTCTTTGATGAAGGACGTCTTAAAAGGCAGAAAGCTTGTGGGTATCAGGACTACTCTAGAACATGGAAAGACAGCCCCTAGAAATAGCAGTGAGTGTGGATATCGTCCTATTTGTTTGCATTGTGTTACTATCTGTATTTAAATGAAACCATCAGCTACTTTACTCACTCTTTTTCTCCCTAATCAACAGCTACCTTTATTATTTCCATTCATCTCTATCATCTTCTTCTTTTGTAATGCAAAACAAAAGATTGGCACTAACCATATTCTTTTTTGTTATACTAGCTCTAGTCTAGACCCTGTCATCAGTGAAAATTCAAATTACACCTCTACCCTGATATAACACAAATTCGGATATAATGCGGTAAAGCAGTGCTTTGGGGAGGGGGCGGGGGGTGTGCAGCCCCGCCCCCTCCCCAAAGCACTGCTTTACCGCATTATACGGCGGATCAAGGCAAGTTCGATATAACGCAGTTTCACCTATAATGCAGTAAGAATTTTTGGCTCCTGAGGACAGTGTTATATCGGGGTAGAGGTGTACCAATTTGGTAACTGGAAGCTTCTCTAATACTCTAGCAATATTTGCCTTTCTGGTTATCAAGCTGTGCCCTCCAAAATCCTTGCTTACAGAATCTTCTTTAACAAGCAAAGAAAGTAAATTGTATTAAACTTTGAAATGGAGTCTTTCCCAACCTGCTCTACATACATAGTCCACATGCTATTTACAGTCCAAATTCATTCCCTTCCTGTTAACAAACAAATCTGCAACAAAATATCATAAAGTTCACTTATGCCTCTCCAAGCTTGACTGTTCCTAGGGTTCCTCCCTCAGAACTGATCAGTCCACAATCTAGATATTTATTCTTTCTCTCCTGCAAGAGTGCCACTCCCATCTCCCTTATAGCTGTGTAAAGTCATGAGATCACAATATTTCTGGCCTTGGAATCTGTGAATCTATGGCATTATAAGTATGGGCTGCAGTGTGAATTATTGCCAGATAAACTGGGTAAGTATGGCTTTAGGCATTATTCACTAAAGAAGACCTTTGTTTCAACCAATGGGGAAATAGTTTTCTCTAAATTAAAATCTCCTGTAAATATATACCAGAAGATGGAAAATTCACTTTTGCTGACACCATCACTCTTATTATATGAATAATTCTAATTGAATAGTCTAGTTCATTTCCTGTCTCCAACAGGTGGAATAGTTCTGTCAGTTTCAATAAAGCATTTTGCTGTTTTTTCTTTTGAGATTAGGTTTTAATTCCTAGAAGATAGTTATGAAAGCCTTCTTTACACCGACTGTAGGAATTTATCACCGTCTTTTATTATCTGTTTACGGTAGTGCCCACAATGTGCTAATCAACATACAAACTAGGTAAGGCATTGTTCCTATCTCTAGGAGAAGGAATGTAAGAGTAGATTGTAATTTAAGGTCTCTTCTGTCTTGGGGTAGGAGCTACCTAATATTTGTACCTGAAACGTCCTGTGTGCATTTTGATAGACACAGTTACGGAACAACAGTGTAAATTAAGAAAAAAGATTATAAAGTTACCCTTTAAAGAACATTGTTGAAATTAATTTTTATTATAAATTCATACTTAATTTTTTTTTCTCCCCCTATTTGTAAGAGGATGCCAGTGTGGCTTGGTGAGACTGAATAAGTAGGGCTTTTCAGGATGATGTTGATGATGACTGATGATTTAATACTTATATTGCAGATGCTATGGAATGTAGCTCCCTTGGTCTGTCTTCTTCATCTTTGTTTCCTTTATTCAGCTTTTCTTGGTGAGGGTCGTGGTGGCAGCATGGAGAATAGGGAGGACCGGACCTCCCTTTCCTCTGCAACAGATTCCAGCTCCTCCTGATGGATTCCCCAGCATTCCCAGGCCAGCCAGGAGACACAATCCTTCCAGCATGTCCTTAGGGCCTCCTGTCTGTGGGACATGCCCAGTGGAGTTCTAAAGGAAACCTCCCAGGGGGCATCCTTATCAGGTGCCCAAACCACCTTAGCTGGCTCCTCTCGATCTGGAGGTGTAGTGGCTCTAGTCCTAGGCTATCCTGAATAGCTAAGCCCCTCACCCTGTGTTGGAGAGTAAGTCCAGCCACCCTGCAGAGAAATTTCATGTCTGCCGCTTATAGCCGTGATCTCATCCTTTTGGTCATTACCCAAAGTTCATGACCATAGTTGAGGATGGGGATGTAGATTGACCTGTAAACTGAGAACTTTGTCTGAGAACTCAGCTCCCTCTTCACTATCACGGATCAGTACAGTGCCCACATCACTGCTGTCACCGCACCAATTCGTTGGTCAGTCCCATGCTTCTGCTTACCATCACTCATGAACAAGATCCTTAGATACTTGAACTCTTCCACTAAGGGAAGTTGCTCCCCCTTCACCTGGAGAGAACAGTCCACTTTCTTCCGGGAGAGGACCATGACCTCCAATTTAGAGGTGCTGATTCTCATCCGAACCACTTCACACTCAGCAGAGAAACGTTCACCTCGATATTCTGTCCATGAAAATCATGAATAGGAGTAGGGACAAGATGTACCCTTGGTGAAGTCCAATGCCCGCTTTGAACTACTTGACTTAATGCCAAGAATACGAACAAAACTATCACTCTGAGAATAGAGAGACTGGATAGCATGAAAAAGCGACATTGGTATCTCATACTCCCATGGCACTTTCCACACCTCGGGGAATGTGCTCATGTGCCTTCTCCAAAACAAAGGTAGACTGGATTAGCAAAGTCCCACGATGTCTTGAATATCTGTGAGAGATTAAAGAGCTAGTCTGTTCCGTGGCTGGGACAGAATCTGCATTGTTCCTCTTGAATCTGAGGTTCAGGGCAGGTCCACTCTGCTACAGGCACAAACAACAATCAAGGTTTTCCTCTCTGAGACCCAAAGTCTCATTGAGGCGACCCTCTTGTCAACCGGAACGAACTCCAACTGCACAGCAGCCAGCTGGGGACCTGTGAGTATCCCCACACCTGTCTGGGGCCTCTTGTCCAGGGCCCCTCCAGAGTAGGAAAGAGACTACAGTAGTAGCTCCGTTAAAACTAAATCTTGTGTATACTTTAAGTGATTTGTCTTATGATGTTAGCATTGTTTCAGATAAGCAAATTCTTGTTCAATACCTTCCTAAAGATCAAATTCTTCTACCAGGCAGGCACTTGTATGCATATATCAGGTGTGGCTAAACTCACTGACCCTTCAAGCTGTATAAAACAACCTTCAGAAGTTTGAGAGGTGGGGTGCGCCTGCTGTGGCTCGGGGCTTCAGCCCTGCAGGTGGTGCCTGCCGGGGCTCAGAGCTTTAGCGCTGTTCCTGCTGAAGCCCTGACACCCCCCACTTCCTGCTGGGCAGAAGCCCCTACCTCACCACCCTGCTGCAAGGCAGAGGTCCCAAGTTTCCTCACAGTCTGGTAGGTGGAGAATAGAGGGACGGGCATGGGGGCTCCAGGAGCCACACTTTAACAGTAAAAGAGCCGCATGTGGCTTGTGAGCCACAGTTTGGTCATCTCTGGCATATATGTATGCATATATGTGTGCACATAGCCAGATAAAAGAGAAATAGATCTGGGAATACATTTTTTTAAATGAACATAGGATTAAGGAATATATTTCTCCATCCTCTGGATCTCAGTGCATCTTGTAAGTGCTCTAGGGCATGAACTGCCTTAATATCTGTTTCTTATACAGTGCCACACATGTTCTAACCCTTTATAAATTGTGATAGATTGTATGTAGTAGGGGTTCTTAACCTTTTTCTTTCTGAGGCACCCCCCGTATGCTACAAAAACTCCATGGCCCACTTGTGCCACCACAATTTGTTTTCTGCATATAAAAGCCAGGGCCATGTTAGGGGGTAGTAGGCTGGGCAATTGCCTGGGCCCCATGCCACAAGGGCTCTTGCAAAGCTAAGTTTGACTTCAGCCCCTGGTGGTGAGGTCAGGGCCCCGGAATTCAGCCCCATGTGGTGGGGCTTCAGCTTTCTTCCCTGAGGCTCAGCAAGTCCAATACTGGCACCCCTGAAACCTGCTTGTGGCCCCCCCCGACTACTGGTTGAGAACCAATGGTATAGTATACTCTGGTTTTCTGGGAAAGAGCTGAGGTATAGAGAGGAAGGATGGTCCAGGATTAAAGACACTGGCCTAGGACTGTGGAGACCTGGGTTCAATTCCATGCTCCAACACAGACTTTCTATGTGAACTTGGGCAGGTCACTTTGCCTTTCTGCGGCTCAATTCTCGATCTGTGAAAATAGGGATAATACCTGCTTTACAGTGGAATTGAAGATAAATGCATTCAAGATGGTGATGTGCTCAGATACCATGGGGATGAGGGCCATGTTATACTCCTGGGGGAATTTTGTGTCCCTGCATGTGCACAGAATTCATGTCCCCCAAAGAATTCTTTTGCTTCCCTGCAGAAAAATGACTTCTGACAGGGAAGTAAAGGGAAGCACAAGACTGTTTACGGGCCCCTCCCTGGCAATGCAAGCAGGTTAGTTTGGGCACCCAGAGCAGCTGGTAGAGACACAAATCATTGCCTGGAGATGAGATGAGCAGGTGTGTGTGTGAGTGAGAGAGAGAGAGACACTCTGTCCCTCTCGCTCGCTATTGCAGCACAGTCGGCAGGGCTTCAGGTGTTTCTGAGGAGGTAGATGTGGGGCAGGCTCTGTCCCCTCAGTCAGAGCAGAATGTAGCAGCCTGCCTGCTTAGTAAATTGTTCCCATTTTCTTTGTGAATGCCCCCAGGAATATAAAACAGGTGTAAAAGTTTTAAGGCTCCTTTACATTGCCAGAGTGGTATAAAGGACAGTATGGCCATATAAATCTTACGATGCTTTAATGATTAGAACTGGTCTAAATTTTTGGACTGAAAAAATATCCTATCAAAATGTGCTCCATGAACTGTTTGCTATTGACCTTCCTGAAGAGGTTCAGTAGCCAATATAAATTGTGAGTTTGATTCCCTACCTCTCACTTGCTCCTCAGTTGCCTATGATGTAACACTGAGCATATTGCTGCGTATATTTGTTGACTAATAACTAGAAAGGCAGGGTCAAACCTAGCTACATTAATATTAGGCAAGGGCATTTGGGGATTTCCTCCAATGCTCCCCACTCCTATTCTTCATCCATTGTATTGTAGTTTAAATAAATTACAGAAATAATTGAAACCAGAGTGATTATATTGCGTGATTTTGACAAATAAAATATGCAGAATTTTAAAATATTGTGCACAGAATTTTTAATTTTCTGATGTAGAAGTCCCCTAGGAGTAATGTTAGTACATTAGGTAGTCCAGTAATGCTTAACTGTTTTGTTGTGTTGCTCGTGTTCATATAAATTAGGAACAGGAATTTTTGCTGAGTGTAAGGAAGATGTCAGGATGAGGGGAGAAGAATGGATGAGCAACAGAGTGTAATGACTGTAGGAGCCTCCAGGGTTGTAGTGTCCCATATAGGTAATGGCTAGAGGAATTGTATGGGTGAACTGCCCCACCTTCCTGCTGGACTGTTATGCAGGGAGCCCGAGGACTACAGAGCTCTATACTCTGCAGGTAGTATGCACCCTCTGCATATCCCCTGAGGACTGCCTACTTAGTAGAGAATAACTGTCTAGATTCCACTGCCAGGTGGCCCTCCATTTGTGAGAAGCTGAGAGCAGGGCTTGCTCCATAATACATATTCTTAGTGGCCCTATTCATGGCTAGAATTTCAAATTAATGATTAACGTATTAAAGACAAACATGAGCACAATTAATACCAGAACAATATTTATCTTAAAGAGAGAACATATACTGTGAGTATAAATTGATTCTTTCTGTAGTCCAAGAAGTTGCCTCCCACATAAATCACCATGAGAAATGTCACTTCGTCTGGTAATTGGATATGTAGTGCTTTTCCTCAGAGACAGTAGTGCTGTTTGTGGTTCAAATGGCAGTTGGACAAACGGTGCATTAATATCAACATTGAGCTAAGAATTGTATTTTTTGCTACATTATTTTTTTCCACTGTTTTTCTGAGAGCTAAACTTTAAGGAAGTGTGATGTTTTCTTAAGAGACCTTAATAAAGCAAGCTTTACATTTTAATTTAAATATGCTGTTACTTTGCATCAGCAAGCGGCCTATCCAGCTGAGAGATCTTATCAAAACTTGAATAATTCTCCGTATAAAACCCCCCATACAATAAATAATGAACAGATTGTTAGATACTTCCTTCTAGCAGTACAATATTTTAAAAACAAAACATGCCAAATGCTTTTTCATTTAAAATGTATTTTTCTTGCCAGAATACACAGACATGGTTTTCTTAACCTTGAACAGAGATCTATGCATACAGAATTTAAGCAGAGGACCTCTCTGCTTGAACTGCTTGCTACCTAATTATTATAGAAAGCTGCTTCTGGTGTGGTGGTGTGATACTGGTGTATAGTAAAGATCCAGGACCCTAATTCATAATTTTACCCCTTTCTTGAAAGCTTTTGAAATAGATTTCAGGCAAATTTTAGAAACTTAGGCATACAGAGCTGCACATATGTAATCTACGTAAGCAAATACCTGATGTTATGACTGCATCAGATATTTGCATAGACATGGTTAGACAGACATCATATTGCCAAAATGTGAATATCCAGACACAGGTGAGAAATCCTGGCCCATTGATGCCACCCATAGTGCTTGCTAGTAAGTGTATTACTTTCTGTGGTCAATCCATTGCTTCTTTATATCAACATTATTAATATATTATGAGTTCAGTCATTGTGGTAGCTAGATGCGATACTCTTTAGGATGCAAAATATGAAGGATAAATGTTTCTAAGTTTTTAAAGAAACAGTTAAGATAAATGTTACCTATTTTTGCAATGAATGCCATATTTATATAGTGAAAATAAGCCAGATATAAATATTTGATAACTTCACTTGTTTGTACTTTATCTCATGTGTATCCAGAGGTGGATTAAAACTAAATAAGAAGAACCAACACAAACAAAGGGCTTTCACAACAAATTGTAGTCCCTTCCTCATCCTAAAAAAGTGCTTGTGACTCATGGGCATTTCCAGTCTGATTCTGATACACAGAGAGACAAGGTGGGTGAGGTAATAACTTTTATTGGACTAATTTCTGTTGGTGAGAGAGACAAGCTTTCAAGCCTCGTAGAGCTCTTCCTCAGGTCTGGGAAAGACTTTAGTCTTCTTTGAGTGCTTGCTCATGTCCATTCCAATGTAGATGTGTACTTGCCTTGAGAACTGCTGGCGGAAGGTTTATTCCTCAATGGTATCTGTCAGGTTGGCTCTGGTAGCCACTGGAGTCACACGCTTATGGTGCCAGTATAAATGGCCATTGCTAGAAGTACTTTGTCTTTGTGTTTGCAAGAACTTCTCAGTGGACGTTGTTTCTAACTTGTTGTATATAGTTAGTTATTATAGTTGTTAACTTTTAATTGTTAGAACAGTTAGGTTAAGGGTTGGTCCCTCCCCCGCATGTTGCAGGGTTAGTCCCTGCCCGGCACCGGGGTATGCCTCGTTCTCCGGGGTTTAAGCCTATACTGGTAAGCAGCACCCTTTCCAGCTGCCTTAAGTGCCTGGAGGAAGCTCACGTATGGGAGCACTGCAAGATCTGCAAGGACTTAAGGCTGTGCACCAAAAAAGACAGAGACGCAAGACTTAAGTTTATCCTTATGGAGGCAGCTCTCCATCCTCCCTCAGAGCTGAGTCACTCGGACTTGTCACCGAGTACTTCAGCTTCTGTCAGGAGTGCCCTGGTGACTATTAGGACTTAGCACCGATCTCCATCTCCAGCACTGAGAAGGGATGTTGTTTCTACCTCTTGGGAGCCTCGGCATCGTCCATCTCCGGGACTGAAAAAGACTGCTCCAGCCAAGGACTCTTGACACCGCTGTCTATCACCGGTGCCAAAAAAGAAGCAGAGGAAGATGGACAAAGGTCAATCCTCGCCCCTGAGGTCACAGAGACTCTAGTAGAGTGCAGTCCACACCGTGCCACTCTAAGACCCCCTCCCCAGCTCCCAGACACTCGATGAGGTCCAGGAAGGCCTTTTGATGTGACGATTTGGGGGGCAACTTATGAGGCTGAAGCATGGATTCAGATTCTCCAGTTTTTGTGTACGGTTTATCCCACTTCTATTGGACATGGACCTGCATTACCTCGGACAGGTGAGTGCTACGCATGCTAGCACTGGGATACACTCTTCAGTTCAATTGTTTCTCCCCTTCCTCCCTGTCTCTCTTCAGGGACCCTCCTCATGAGCAACTTCTTATTCAAGAGGTGCAGTTGGGAGCTGTGGAGGAGGTTCCATGAGAGCTGTGGTGCTGGGGGTTCTGCTCCCATTATTTCCTAATCCTGAAGGCCAACAGCAGTTTCAGACTGATTCTGAACCTGCAGAAGCTCAAAAAAAGTCATGAAGAAACTGAAGTGTCACATGGTCTTCCTTGACCTCCATCATCTCCTTCCAGATCCAGGGGACTGGTATGTCACTCTCAGTTTGAAGGACACTTATTTTCATGTTGCAGTCTTTCAGGGACACAGAAGTTTCCTTAGATTCATTGTGAACCATGCGCACTACCAGTTTGCAGTGCTCCTGTTCGGCCTGTCAGCTGTCCCAGGGGTGTTCATGAAGTGCATGGCAGTTGTCACAGCCTTACTGAGGAAACAAGGGGTTCAAGTCTACCCTTACCTCGTCAACTGGCTGATTAGAGGTCAGATCAAGGCCCAGGTAGAGACAAATTTAAAGTTTAATATAGTCAACTTTCCAGGACTTGAACCTGTTAATAAATACCCAGAAGTATTGGGATGGAGCTAGGCTGTTTTCAGTGGTGGCAGATGACAGAACAAGGAACAATGGTCTCTAGTTGCAGTGGGGGAGGTCTAGGTTGATATTAGGAAAAACTGTTTCACTAGGAGGGTGGTGAAGCACTGGAATGGGTTATCTGGGGAGGTGCTGGAATCTCCATCTTTAGAGGTTTTTAAGGCCTGGATTGACAAAGCCCTGGCTGGGATGATTTAGTTGGGGGTGGTCCTGCTTTGAGCAGGGGGTTGGACTAGATGACCTCCTGAGGTCTCTTCCAACCCTAATCTTCTATGATTTTAAGTCTATCCTCTCCCTGGTTCAAAGGATAGAATTTATCAGGGCGATCCTCGACTCAGTCCAAGCCAGAGCCTTCCTTCTGGAAGCCCAGTTCCAAGTGATAAGGCACTCACAGAAAGCCTCAGGAACCACCCCATCACCATGGTGAGGAACAGCCTAAACCTCCTGGGCCATATGGCATCATGCGCTTACATGGTGGAACATGCAAGACTATGGTTCAGACCTGTTCAGGCTTGGCTGGCGTCAGTATATGCACCAGACTGACATCACTTGGACACTGTAGTCACACTTCCCACATCAATGATCACTTCCTTTCTTTGGTGGATGGATTCACCGGCAGTGTGTGCTCTAGTCCTGTTCCCCAATGTTGCTCATCCCAGATGCTTTGGCAATGGGCTGGGGAGCTCATTTAGGGCCCCTCAGAATTCAGGGCTTCTGGTCTCCAGAGAAGCTCCTGTTACACATCAGTGTCAGGAAGCTCAGGGCAGTTTGCCTAGCTTTACAGGTGTTCCAAACCCACTTGGAGGCAAGTATGTGTCAGTCCTCACAGAAAACATGACTGTGAAGTTTTATATAAACAGGCAGGCTGGGGCATGCTCCTCTCTGTCCTGTGCCAGGAAGCTCTCCGCTTGTGGAAATTCTGTGTGGCCCACTCAAGGAAGATTGAAAACATTGGGCTTGTTTAGTCCGGCTATTCTGTTTTCTCAAAGTCCTGGAGAGATTATACCTCCAGGTATGACAGTCTCTCTCCACATGGGACCTCAACCTGGTGTTAGCGTGGCTGACAGGACCTCAATTTGAATCGCTAGCAATATGCTCTCTGCTTTTCTTATCCTGAAAGGTAGTGGCCATTACTGATGGCCACTACTTCTACCTGAAGAGTCTCAGAAATCTGAGCCCTTATGTTGGAGCCATCTTATATGGTCATCTTCAAGGACAAGGTTCACTTGCGGCCACATCCAGCCTTCCTTCCAAAGGTGGTCTCACAATTCCATAATAACCAAGATATCCTCCTTCCAGGCTTCTATCCAAAGCCACATGCCAACAGAGAGGAACAGAGACTCCACTCGCTGGATGTTAGATGTGCACTAGCCTTCTGTATAGAAAGGACTAAGTCATTTAGAAAATTTACACAGCCAATGCAGACAGGAAGAAAGGCCTTTCAGTCTAGGCCCAGAGAATGTCATCGTAAATCACTTCCTGTATCCGTACATGTTATGACCTGGCAAAAGTTCCCACTCCTCCTGTCCTAGTGGTGCATTCTTCCAGGGCTCAAGCATCATCGATGGCATTCGTAGCTCAAGTTCCTAAGTAGGCCATCTGCAGAGTGGCATCGAGGTTGTCAGTCTGCACCTTTGCATCTCATTATGCCGTTACCTAGCAGGATAGAGACAATGTCGGTTTTGTCTGAGCAGTATTATAGTCAGCATGCCAATGAAGTATGAATCCTCCACCTGTGCAGGAAGTGGGACTCCCTACATTGGAATGGACATGAGCAAGCACTCAGAGAAGAAAAAACGGTTACTAATCTTCTGTAACTTGTACTTCAAGATGTGTTGCTTATGTCCATTCCAAAACTCCCTGCCTCTGCCCCTCTGTTGGAGTTAGCTGGCAAGAAGGAACTGAGGGCGCGATGGATCACCAGGGACTTTTATATGGATGACTCCAGAGGGCACCAGAGCCGACCTGGTGGATAGCACTGAGGGAAGACTTTCTGACGGCGGTGCTTGGAGCAAGCACACACCTACATGAGCAACACATCTCGAAGGACACCAGTTATAGAAGGTTAGTCACAGGTGTGTTTTTTTTTGTTTGTTTGTTTGTTTTCAGATTTTCGTGAATCTCCCCAAAGATTAGAACCTTGACAATCCACCCTTGGGCCAAATTGTACCTGGCCTTTGTGTAGGTATTCATTGTGGTGGGAGGAAGATGCAGGAGCCTTCCTCCTTTTGTTGCTGTCCTGAAGCACACTTACAGCCACTGTGTTCTTTTGAGTCACTGTGCTCTCTTCTCCCTGCAGATGCAGATGCCTGCAAGGCACAATCTGGCCGTTAATGATTTGCCCAGGATAAGGCAGTTTCTTCCCACTTCTCAGCACATCTTACACAGGCTTGTAGTGAAGTCATCTACTAGTCAGAATTAATTATTTTTCCAAAAAAATACTACAGTAAATTAATAGTTTATTATGAAGTGCCATCAGGTAATTAAAACTAAACTACAATCAGGAGTTTTCATAATAAATAAAGTGCACTCTGTGATAGATACACAACTTATTCTTTAGTTTTGTGTGTTCATTTACTGTCTCCTACTTAACAAGTTCAGTAATGTGCAATTAATCTGTTATGTAATAATGGAGTTCTATTCTATAGCATACCAGAACCCAGTCTTCAGAATTTAAAAAAACCAAACCTTGATTTCCTAGATTCATGTACAAATGGGGGTTAGCTTGTGCAGCACTGTTCACAGACCAAGATAGAAAGGAACATCATCCTGTCCCATGGCAAAGCCTATAAGAGGAGGGACTTCGGGGAGGAAATCTCTGCAAGGATCTCCTTGTAGAGATCTCTCCACACTGCTCCATCAGGGAGCAGGGTTCCCTCTTCCCCACAGAAAAGACCATAGGGTTTCTTCCTAGAATGGAGGATCCCCAGGGATATGTGTGGATCATGGGAGTTGGAAGAGACTTGGGACTGGACCTGAACAGAGAGGTCTCTGCAGGATCCAGAGTATAGTGGGTGTGACATGATGCCACAGGGACAGCTGAATTCCCCTTTCGTATGGATCCATGTGCAGAGACTCCACATTGTGTGTGAATTTAGGAGGAATGATGGGGCCAGAGAATTTACATCATTGTAGTCCAAGAGAAGCAGTCATTGCCATGTAGCTCTTTGTTGACAAAAATGGCATAGGCATAAACAAGATATAAGGAAAGGAAGGCATGGTGAAGTCTATGAAGATGACAGTGAAGATAGTTGTATGAGGAATGAGTTCAGTTTTGGAAATCCAAAAGGTACAACTTATGTAAGACTGCAGCTAAGCTACAGTGAATCTGGAAGGAGAGTTCACTAAAAATAAGATATTATGGATGGAAATTTTTCTAATGAAGTAGAAATCTGCACACTGGCTAGAGGAGCCTATTGATAAATTACATTAAGCCTGGTAGGCTTATGGTTCCTAAGTGCAAAGAGTCAAATGCTGATGTTGTAACTCAGTTTTTACGTAGTCCTTACAAAAGCAGATTTAGAGTTCATCACAAGGTCCCCACTCCATTCACATTTAAGTCTTTAAAAAACTCACTTCTGCTATGCTGCTTAAGTGAATCAATTGACTGTATATAAATTGGCTGTTGTTTTGCTCCCCCTTTTCCTTATCTCTGCCTACTTGTCTGTCTGTAGATTATGAAGCCTTCAAATTAAAGAGCATCTTTCTTCAGTGTCAAGAAAGTGCTTAGCACATAATGACTTTATATAAATAATTAGAATTTAAAATATAGAGAGGAAGTGTCTGGGGTTGTAGGAACCATTTAGTTTAGCGGAGACTGAAGAAGGGGTTCCCAAGAGCTACCTCCATGAGCGCTACGTATCACATCACTGATGTTGTTTTATTTGGAGTAAGGCACCTAAATATGGTTTTGTATCTCTTCTAAAACAAGTTTAAAAAAAAACAATCCAAACAAGTCAACCTTCATATGATATTAAGTTTGTTGTTGAATATTTCTGTTGTACAAGTAGGAAAGATTAATCTGGGATGTGTAATGAAGTAGCAGAAGCAGAGAATATTTGAAATTTGGACTACAACTGAAGTCTAATTGGAATTACATTGAAAACATTTATTTCATGCTTCTAAATGAGGATTTAATTAAAATAAAGTTAGCTCATCTTTTTAGACTTATCCCTGAATGGGAAATCTGAACCATACTTCAGTTGATGGTTGACTTTCTTTGACTTTGATTAATCACTTTCAAAGTAAGCAGAAGATCGATGCAGTAATTTCATAATTACACACAAGTGAGTTAACTTGAAACTTTAACTACAATAACTAACTGTAAAGGAAGTTTGATGTTGCTTAGCTTCATGTAATTCTATATATTTATGATTTGAAGACTTACAAGTGCTAATCTGAAATAAACCTATACCATGATACTATTCATTTGCAAGATGTTTTAATAGGGAAATGTTTGAGTTGGGAATACTATTTTCAAAGATATATGAACAGTAATGCTTAGAGGCCCAATTCAACCCAAACAGAAGTCAATAGAAGTGTTTCCAGTGACTTAATAGAGGTTGGATCAGGCCCTACATTTTTAAGTATTGTTGAAGACAATTGGGTGAAATTGTCATTGTGGTTAAAGACTGGAAAATATTCAATATACCTAGCTCAGCATGCATTGTTATTCCATCCTAATATGTTAGCTGCCTTTTCCCCAGAGAAATTTTAAAAACAAAACTTTGAACTAACTGAAAGAATTTAAACTGCCATATAGTCTGATTATTTGTGATATATGTAAAATAGCCATGTAGATCAAAGTGCAAGGCAAAACTTTTCTGCAACTTGAATATCTTAAAAAGGTCATACGTCAATTAAGTTAACCATGGGTAAATCATTGTATTCTATTTAAGTTTGAATTTATGTGAATATTGCAAAAGATTGATTTTATTCCCTGCTAATGTAACAGAAATCCTTATTTGAAGCAAACCGTTTCATCATCTGTGCACATCATCATATAGCAAATTTACACAATTTATGTTAACTTGAACTCGGGGCTCGATAAAATATTCAGCAAGGTGTTTATGTACAGTCTTACAGAGAACTCTTTTAACTAAAAATTCCACATTATCCCACAGGATATTGTAAACTTCACCATAGAGTTTGACGCTTTAGGCTAGTAGCAATGTATATTTACTACAGATACTTCTATTTCTTTTTATTGTTATCAACTCTTAGTTTCCAAGATTAATGCAAAGTATGCAAGGTCAACTTTTATTCAGGGTCACTGACAATCAGCTTTATTGAAGAAGGAATTTATGTTCTGCTTTTTAATTGAAGTGTTACCTTTCAAGATGTTTTTTTATGACTAGCATCTTGCTAAAGCCAAGGAGAGCTCAGTAAATGATTGAAGTGTCTCTTGAAAAGGCTGATTCAATGTTTCTTCTTCCCAATAAAAGTATATCTTGAATTTTTAAACTTGATTTTATTTTTTTGCCAGTTTAGCTGACTGACTTGGGTAAGTACTGTAAAGACACTTGTCTAGTGTGTGGCCACATTATTTTTTACTTGGATATTGGATTTTTTTGGATTTTGGTTAGAGGAACATTATTCAATTTTTAATCATGTGGGAGAAAACCACATTCAGACTTAGGAAAAAAATGTTAAGCTTCCATTCTGCTACTCTCTGTAAGAACCTTTTATATGTTTTCAGTTTATAAGGATTGTTTACTTTGTAGAAACTTTAAAAATTATTTAGATTAGAAGGAAGGTAAAATTTGGGTTTGAGAAATCTATTAAAGTCAGTGTACATCCTCTTTTCTTTCTTGGTATTATATTGCCTCTTAATATACCCCAAGTCATTTTTAAAGAGGATGATGCATATTTAATATAAGAAATGTATTTAAAAGGAAGGGTTGCCAATCAGTCTACATTTGTTACAGTTAAAATTTGATGGTCTAAAGACAACTTATAATCCTTTTCTTGTTATAAAATGTTGTCAAATATGTAGTAGTTTCAGTTAAAAAGTTTATGGAAACTTTGTTTTAAGGTGGTTTAAAATAGAACTAAATCTTTAATTTGAATTTGATGGCACCTGTTTTCATTTTGTTTCCCTGGCAACACCACTGGTACCAAAAACTGCCTGTAGACCACCCTAGAGAAGAACTAAATCATTCTGGCTTTTTCATTTTAGCCTTTTACTGACTAAATATTTAAACAGAGCCATAACACATCTGTCAAAATTTTTGAACTAGCTCTAGAATAAATGAGTTTGGGGTGCACAAATTTTCGCAGAATAATTTTTGTTTCTATTGTTGTTTAGTAATTTTAAAATTTCATTAAGAATAATGTAGAAAAATTACTTGTGTATTACATGAGAAGAAATAAAAAGCAGTGTTTGAAACAAATAGTTCACCTTTTGTCAAGCAGAGTTAAAAGTTTGTATTTTTAGCCAATATGATCTGTTTTTAAAGTCGTACGAATATAAGGTTGATTCCAGATGTGAATAAGTTTTCATTATTCAGGTTCCCATGGGTAAGAAATAATGCCAACACAAATGTTACCTCCAGATTTCTGCTCCTGTGCCTTTCTAACAGTGTCTTTAAGTTTACATTGACTATGAGCACTGGTTAAAGTGTTTGGAATTCCATGCACATCTTTAAGCATTATCAATGCTTAAGGGGTTTTCGGAGTGGTGTTTGAAGAGGGTTGGGGGTGGAAACAGACAAAAGACCTGGAAGGTATTGGTTGTCATTGTCTGTATACCCGAAAAGCCTCTCTTTCCCCACAAGATCCTCTTAAAATGCAGTACAAACCAATGAAATCCCAACCACCATACCATAGTCTTAACGATCACTTTGTTCATACAGAATATGCTTGTGCTGCCTGTAAAACAAATCCATGCTAACAAGTGAACTTCTGGCTCATGTTCAATACTAAAGGAAAACTTGAGATACTGGGAGGAAGTTTCATGTGTATTGTATTTGTCTTCCTCCTCCTTCTCCCCAGAAACCAGGAATACTTTTCTGAGAATGAGTAGGTACTCCATACCCTTAGAAAAGAATTATTTAGTGAGGAGGTTCTGTGGTGGGGATTTAGTCTGGAGAAGAGAAGACCGAGGCGGGGCATGGTAACAGTTTTCAAGTTCTTAAAAGGTTTTACAAGGAGAAGGGAGAAAAGTTGTTCTCATTAACCTCTGAAGATAGAACAATAAGCAATGGGCTTAAATTGCAGCAAGGGTGGTTTAGTTAGAACATTAGGAAAAACTTCCTAACTGTCAGGGCAGTTAAGCACTGGAATAAATTGTCTATAGAGAGGTTTTGGAATCTCCATCATTGCAGATTTTTAAGAAGAGGTTAGACAAACATCTGTCTGGGATGGTCTAGATCAGTGCTTCTCAAGCTATCTGATGTGGGGGACCGGCAATTTTTTCCCCCAATGTGCCAGGGACCGGTGCCATGTTATTATCCTATTCGATGCTCTTATGAGGAAACTTGCCATGGACCGGCAGCCGATGGCTCACAGACTGGCACTGGTCCGCAGACCACCACTTTGAGAAGCGCTGGTCTAAATAATACTTAGTCCTGCCTTGAGTGCAGGGGACAAGACTAGAAGACCAAGGTCCCTTCCAGTCCTACACTTCTATGAGTCTATGATTATTAAATTGGAGATTCTGTGGTCCTCCCTCTGCTTTCCAGCATCCTGGTATTATAGCTACAGGTCTGATGAAAGTAGTGGGTATGTAGTAACCTCTATGCTATTTTGTTTCAGTTCTCCATACTCTGGGCTGTCACATTACTTGGGCCCCACAGTATGTCTTGGAAGCACCAGAGCACACAAGGTTTCGAGACTACTAACAGGGAAGAGTTTAAACTATTAGTGCTGCAGCTCAGCAGGAAGGCTCCTTCACCAATGATAATATTTTCCTCTATCCACTTTCTCCCAGAGTTTCAAGTTCTGTTCTAGGGGATGAGTGAAGGCTTGAACTACTACTTCTATTTTTCACCAGAGGATCGGAATGTTCACAGATCCTGCTTTTGATAGTGTCTCTCTGGTTTCAGGCTGAACAAGACAACTGATCATTAGTATAAATTGTCTTTATATAAATTTGGAAGGGTGAACATTGAACTTGTTTAAAATGAGAGTTTAGAATAAGTACAGTACCTTAGAAGCTCTCCGTTTATTATTCTTTCAATGTTGTTGTGAATGCAATTTAGTTCAATGGTCCAGTTATCATGAATCTTATACTAATAACATAATATTTCCGTAAAAATGGTAGGACACATTTTCTTAGAGCTTAATGCCAGACATCAACTGACTTCAAAGGAGTTGGGAGGATGGCTTTGGAGTGAATGGAAAGGCAGTTGCGGAAGCCTGGAAGCCATCTGTACTGAGTGAGGAAGCAAAATCTCAATCTCAATTGTTCCTCCCTGAGTAGGAATAGTGGAACAAGGTGATTGTGCTAGACAGGTTGTACAGTCATGTTTCTAGATCAAGAATGGGGTAGGATAACTCAGATTAAAATAATTAATAGTTAATAGTTCAGTCTAAATTTATTTTGTTGTATCATGATCTTTTGATATCTACTGGTACTTTTTAATTTTTGTTTACTTTTTCTAACCCTGTTTCACATTGCATTTTTTCTATTCTTATCCTTATAAATAGGCCAGTTATAGTGTCAGATTTGATTCTACATAAATACAATTTATCTTTTAATCTGTTCTGCTTTTTTGGAGAGTTTTATTTTAAAGATGTGTATTAATATAAAGTAAAGGGAGAGAGTGTGTAGTGTGACTTCCTTCCACACGTGGTACTTGTTGGTCAGAGAGAGATCCAGAAATGCTACCTTTAACCCCACAGAATTTGAAACACTTTATTAACTTAAATTAACTGTTGTTGCTGTTCTACCTGCTATTAAATTGTATTGTATGGGTGATTTATTGGATATGTAGCTGGGGTCATCACAATCTGGATTACATGGTTTTTAGTGAATAAATTGATTTATAAACGAGGTCTGTTATCCAAATGTAGACAACAAAGTACAGCCATTCTAACAAGGCAGCAATTCATCTTGTGAATCTTAATGTCCTTTCAAAATTGTACTATTAAAATAGACATTTTTTCTTATCCGTATGGCTGCAGGTATTCAATTGCAGACTGCCTTGTAGCCATTCTTAACTTAATCTGACAATTTTGTATCCCCCTTCCATGTTACTGGAAGCAAAACATAAAAGATCAGGAGATTTACCACTTGACATAACTTACAAATGTTGACCCATCTAGCAGTCACCATTTGAACTTGAATTCTCAGTAGCAGATGATAGAATGTCTTCAAGTTACTGTGACCTCTGCAGTGAACAAATTTATTTAAATGTCAGAATTTCTAGCTGATGAATATTTATAAGTGACGTTAAATGAGAGACATTCCTAGTCTCTTGCCAGCCTATTTAGATATTATCAAAGCCTGAGGCACTGATTCTGCCATTTGTTGGTCGCATATGGATTGCTGCACCCACTCAGAGCCCCTTTGAAGTCAATGCTTGGTTACAGCAATCTGTCTGTGCTCAATGAATTATAGGATTAAGGCTAAAGTAACATATTTAGAAGCATGTAAGTGATTCAGGAGCCATTATCTAAAGTGAGGTAGGCACTTAAAATCCTAAATTTCACTGGAAGTCATCACAGTGACTTAATTCATCATGGTACTTTTGAAAAATTTATTTAATTATATATGTGTCTTAAATTAAAGACTGAAATGTTTTCAGAGATTGAATACACACACACACACACACACACACACAAAATAAGTACTTCCGAAGTAAAGATAAATCAATAAATCTGTTTTTACAGAATAGCCAACTTGAAGCCAGTTACATTCTTTAATTATTATTATATGAAAAAGCACAGAACAGATATTTCCATGTCTATTTTAAGTGGAGTATGTGAAGTTCACATAATGTGTGACATTTTGTCTCAGTTTCACAACCTCAGGTTTTTATTTGTTGGCAGGTTTGAAAATTGAATATTTTCAAATATTCTCAATGGAAAATGGGTGCAATTTTGGTTTTAAAATTATTCATATACTGTAGTGACATTTTTTCCTAAAAAAAAAAAAAAGGGGGGAAAAAAAGGGCCCATTTTCAAATTTGTAACAAAATACCAAAAAAGCTTCGATTTTTAATAGTTTTGTATTTTGTTATATGTATTTCATGCCTTTCTAACTGTGGCTTACTATTCTGTGCATTTCATCTGTCCTGTTTGCTTTACACTTGGAGCTGGTCACCTCCATGTTTTTTCTGTTCATTTTAGAAAAAAAAGTAACATTTAGGGAACAGGATGGGTTCAGGTGGAATATTTCCATGTTGAGAAGTAATGATCAAAAAACCTTAAAAATGAATTGGGGTGTTTACTGTACTTTTTAGTATTTGCTATGAAATTTGTTGTGATTAGAAAGTTTCTATTTCTCAATATTTAATCAACTTTTTTTTCTTCATCTGAAACAAAGTTTGAATTTAAGGGAGGGAGGGGTTTTATTTATTTGTGTATGACGTATTGGTTGATTTTCTATAGCACATTCTTACCAATGTAGTAAAAGGCAATTAAATTGTGTTTGTTAATGCATATATGCTTTCTCACTCTTGTAAATTCCAAATACTGAACATTGTTTTGTTGGTGCAAACAAAACTAATTTATGTTGCATGATCTGAATCATCTTTAAAATCTATATATCTGAACCCCACACCAGTATAAAAGTGAATTTACTTACATGCAGAGTTTCTGGTGTGAGTCGCATAAAAAACATTACAAAATTAATCTTACATGACAATATTCAGGACTTATTATAATGAATGGGAGTATAAATTTGTTTAAAACATACATGAAGATCTGCAGATTCAGGGTTTGAGCAGAAACCTCCTCCCAAAATTTATTCAGTTTATCTTATCTTTTTGAATATAGCAATTCCTGATATTATTATTTATTATTATTCCTGAAACAGTATTATTTCAAATAAAGGATTTTTTCATAAAGCTAGAGTCCAGGACCTAGTGCAGGAGGTACCCAAATGTAGAACTGGATTTATGTGTACATTATGTCAACTTTTAATACTGAATAAGTGCTTGTTATAATGAATTCCAAAAGAAAGGAAAGAATAGTTGGCCATACCACCTCTAGATCATGTTGCCTGTCAGATTTCATAGAGTAGACAGACCTAGAGTGGATCTATACTTGGATGAAAAACCTAAGTACTTTAAGAAGAGATGTACTCTATTTTGAGAAGTAAAAAAATGATTTTGACTAAAGCTCTATGGCCTTCCACCCTCAACTGTCCTCCCCTTGAAACAAGTGTAGATTAATTTAACTCCAACTGTTGTCATTATTACATTTTGTATTTTTGAATCCCCTTCACAATTTAAATTGGGTAAGTTCCTCTTTGAGTGCTTGCTCGTATTGATTCCAATTAGATGTGCCACATGCATGTTCCTTGGAAGATCTTTACCCTAGCAACACTCGGTGGGTTGGCTGGGTCGCCCCCTAGAGTGGCGCCGCATATATACCCCTGCCGACCCAACGGCCCTTCAGTTCCTTCTAACCACCCGTGTCGTTCGTTGGAATAGTGGAGTGCGGCTTACCTGATCTCCACCTCCCTAGCTTCTTGTAGTTCTCTTACTAATCCTTGTGTATATAGTTATAATTTCTATAGCTGTAGTTAGTTTTACTCATTCTATAATATAGTTAGTGTTTACAGTTGAGAGGGGTTCAGGGATTAGCCCCTTCCCTACCCGGTTCACTGGGCTTCAAACCATGCTCAGCCTGCCACAAGCCAATGCCAACAGGAGATCCCCACTACTCCTGTCTTAAGTGCCTCAGGGAATCCCACCTTTCGGATAAGTGCCGGATCTGTGTAATGTAATATATGGAGATATACCTATGTCCTAGAACTAGAAGGGACCTTGAAAGGTCATCAAGTCCAGCCCCCCTGCCTTCACTAGCAGGACCAAATACTGATTTTTGCCATAGATCCCTAAGTGGCCCCCTCAAGGATTGAACTCACAACTCTGAGTTTAGTAGGCTAACGCTCAAACCACTGAGCTATCCCTCCTCCTTCTAAGGCCTTCAAGCCCAGGACGAAGAAGGAGTGGGACTTTCATCTCAAACAGCTCCTGATGGAGGCAGCTCTTACTCCTCCGCCCTTGGCACCGAGCGCCGGACAGTCTGCATCAGGCAGAAGCATCTCTTCGGCACCGGATCGCGCCAGTACTGCTAAGGCCCCTCAGCACCGACCATCGCCGGCACGGATGTCTGCTCAGCACCATTCCCTCTCCCCGTGGGTTAAGAAAGATAAGACTTCTGCTGCTCCCATGCCGCCTGCACCACAGTCGGAGCACCTGCCTAAGTGGGACCGCCCGGCACTGACACCTGCTGCGGCACCGCCAGCTTCGGCACCGTTGATTCCGGTCCCGCAAGGGCCATCGAGTCCGGTGCCTGAAAGCTCCCTGGCGCACGCCATGGTTGAGCTCACTATTCCCTCCATGCCGGAGACCTTTTCCACGGCGAGGGAGCTGATCACGCTGACGGAGTCTGCGCTGCCTCAACCCCTGGCACCGAGTGCAGGTTATACAGTTGATCGGCAAGCCTGCCCTGCTGAGACCATCCTCTGTCAGCACTGATCACGATCACGGTCCCACCAGCACTCTCAGTCCCGTCGCCGATCCCGGTCCCGATGCGGCTCGCAGTCCTGGCACCGCTCTCCATCTCGGTATCGGTCGCACTCGCGGCACCGTGTAGCATCCCGTTTGCCAGCCCGCTACTCTTGGCACCGATCTAGCTCCTGGCACTGATCCCAGCACCGCGGCTCTTGCAGCCGCTCTAGACGTCGAGCTTCGAGATCCCGGTTGACTTCCCGGCACCGCTCCGGTCGCAGGTCCTGGTCTCATTCCCGGTACTGGTATAGCGCCCGGTACCGCTCTCCGGTACCGCACAGAGAGAGATAATCTAGAGATGGAGACCCTTCCCAGGGCTTTTTAGCTCTTCTGTGGCCGTCTCGACACACATCTGTGTCATCTCACGTGGACAGTGCTTCCTATGTACAGGACCGTGACTCAGATGTGCCCAGCCGAGTCTTCCAGGAGACCCAGGCCCAAGAACAAGGACCTCATCAGTGGTCATTCTGGACACCTTGGGCATATCAGACTGTCAGCTGCCCACCTCCTGCGGGTATGGAGGAAGCTCCCTTGCACTTCCTCCACCTGAGCCTGACGTCGCCCAAGAACAGGAGCCCACGCAGGACCCTCTTGTGCCTGGCCTTTCCTCTTCCTCCTCTCCAGATGAAGCGGTGGCGGGGACATCCTCCTCGGTCCCTCCTCCAATTGACCTGAGGGCACATGAGAACCTCCTGAGACGCGTAGCCCTGAATATGAATCTTCAGGTGGAGGAGGTCCCAGAGATAGAGGACCCTGTGGTGGATATTTTGTCAGCTGACACCCCCACAAGAGTGGCCTTGCCATTCATTCGCATGAGTCAGGCAAATGCCGATAGCATCTGGCAGTCTCCAGCCTCTATTCCGCCATGGCCAGGGGAGTTGAGCGGAAGTACATGGTACCCTCTAAGGGGTACGAGTACCTGTACGTGCACCCTGCTCCCTTGTCATGCAATCAGTCAACGAAAGGGAGCACCATGGCCAGCAAGCTCCGGCTCCAAAATCAAAGGAGGCTAGGCGCATGGACTTATTGGGCCGCAAGGCATACTCTGCTGGGGCCCTCCAACTCAGGGTGGCAAACCAGCAAGCCCTCCTTAGCCAGTATAACTATAACACCTGGGCGGCGGTTGGAAAATTCACGGAGTTAGTTCACCAAGACTCCTGTCAAGAGTTTGCTGCCCTTTTGGAGGAAGGGAAGAAGGTGGCAAGAACTTCTCTCCATGCCTCACTGGACGCAGCAGATTCCGCAGCCAGAAGTCTGGCTTCAGGAATTGCCATGAGGCAAATATCATGGCTTCAGGTGTCAGGCCTTCCACCTGAACTGCAACACACCATACAGGACTTGCCCTTCGATGGCCAAGGCCTATTTTCTGAAAAGACTGACCCTAGGCTGCAAAGCCTGAAGGACAACAGGGTGATCGTGCGCGCACTCGGCGTGCACATACTGGTGAGTCAGCGCAGATCCTTTTGTCCCCAGCCTCATCGCCCTTACCCCCCGCCTAGGCCAAGACAGGACTTCAGCAGAAGGCACGGCCAAGGCAATTGCAGGCGGCAGTCGGGACCCCAAGGGGGTCAGAATCAGGGTCCCTCCAAACCACCCGTGGGACCCAAACCAAACTTTTGAAGACACGCCCGAGGACGTCATACCAGTTGTGTCCCAGGATCCTTCTGCTCCTTTTTAGAACTGCCTCTCCCTTTTCCTCTCTGCGTGGACCCAACTAACTTTGGATCGTTGGGTCCTATGCACGGTAGAATTCGGATACCACCTCCAGTTTATTTCGCCCCCTCCCTCCCATCCCTCATCCTCGTCCCTCTTCAGGGACCCCTCTCACAAGCAATTCCTCTTGCAAGAGGTATGAATGCTCCTTGCCATGGGAGCTATAGAGGAGGTACCAAAGGACTTGAGGGGCAAGGGGTTCTACTCCCGCCATTTCCTAATCCTCAAGGTGAAGGGAGGTCTCAGACCTATCCTAGACCTGCGAGGACTCAACAAGTTCATGATAAAGTTGAAGTTCTGCATGGTATCCTGGAGACCATCACCCCATCTTTGGATTCCGGAGACTGGTATGCCGCCCTCGATATGAAGGATGCGTATTTTCACATTACCATTTACCCTCTGCACAGACGGTACCTCCGGTTTGTGGTCAACCATCAACATTTCCAATTTACGGTCCTTCCGTTTGGCCTCTCTGCAGCCCCAAGGGTATTCACAAAATGCATGGCTGTAGTCGCCGCCTCCCTCCGTCTTCGTCGGATACACGTCTTCCTGTATCTCGACGATTGGCTCATTCGAGGGGCTTCCGAGACCCAAGTCACCCGTCATGTGGGCATCGTCAAGGACCTATTCAAGAGACTAGGCCTGATGATCAACATAGAGAAATCCACTCTTGTTCCTACACAAAAAATAGAATTCATTGGGGCCATTCTGGACTCCAGTCTTGCCAGGGCATGCTTACCACAGCCTCAGTTTGAGGCGATGGTATCAATTATACAAGGCCTACAAAGCTTCCCGACAACTTCGGCTTGCGCTTGTCTCGGCCTTCTGGGTCACATGGCTGCCTGCACATTTGTGACCAAACCCTCCAGACTACGTCTCCGTCCTCTTCAAACTTGGTTCTCCTCGGTATACAGCCCAGGCAGAGACAGTATAGACATGATCCTTACAATCCTCTCGGTCATCCTAAGCTCCCTGGACTGGTGGTTGATGCCCTCCTTGGTCTGTGCAGGGATGCCATTCCATCCGCCTCAGCCTTCAATGACCCTCACAACGGACGCGTCATCTCTCAGCTGGGGTGCCCACCTCGAACATCTCCTCACTCAAGGCCTTTGGTCAACTCAGGAACTGGCCCTGCACATCAGTGTGCGGGGGCTGAGAGCAGTCCGCCTTGCATGCCAGGCGTTTCAAGGGCAGTTACAAGGCTGTTGTGTGTCAGTGTTCACAGACAACACTGTTGTGTCTCAGTGTTTACATAAACAAGCAGGGAGGAGCACATTCCTCCCCCCTTTGCCAGGAAGCTATTCAGCTCTGGGACTTCTGCATAGCCCACTTGATAGACCTGGTAGGATCTTTTCTCCCAGGGGTTTGGAACACTCTGGCGGATCAACTCAGCAGATCCTTCCTGTCTCACGAGTGATCGATTCGTCCAGAAGTTATCCATTCTGTTTTCCGGAAGTAGGGCTTTCCCCGCATAGACCTCTTTGCCTCCTGCGAGAATGGGAAATGCCAGACGTTCTGCTCCTTCCAAGGTCTCTCCCAGGGCTCAATCTCAGACGCATTTCTGATACCGTGGATGAGCCATCTGCTTTACGCCTTCCCACTGTTCCCGCTGGTTCACAGGGTCCTGCTCAAGCTCCGCAGAGACAGAGCCCACCTCATCATGATCGCTGCAGCCTGGCCGAGGCAACACTGGTACACCATGTTGCTCGACCTGTCGATAGCCAACCCAATCCCTCTACCTCTTTGCCCAGACCTGATAACTCAGGACCACGGCAGACTTCACCACCCAAACCTGCAGTCTGTTCATCTCACAGCATGGTTACTGTGTGGTTAAGCCAGTCCGAGTTACGTTGCTCTGCCTCAGTCCAACAAGTGCTCCTGGGTAGTAGGAAACCTTCCACTAGGTTAACATATCTGGCCAAGTGGAAGCGCTTCTTCTGCTGGTGCAATCAATGTAATGTTATTCCCACCGAGGTTCCGGTCCCTACCATCTTGGACTACCTCTGGTTTCTCAAACAGCATGGCTTAGCGGTATCTTCATTGAAGGTGCATTTGGTGGCCATCTCTACCTTCTACCCAGGGGAGAGCGGCCGCTTGGTCTTCTCTCACCCGACGGTTTTGAGGTTTCTCAAGGGCTTGCAGCGATTATACCCACAAGTATGCTGCCCCGCCCCAACTTGGGACCTCAACCTAGTTCTAGCCAAACTTATGACTTCTCCCTTCGAGCCACTAGCAACCTGCTCGCTGCTGTACCTGTCCTGCAAGACAGCCTTCCTTGTAGCCATTACATCGGCAAGACGAGTTTCCGAGCTTCGGGCTCTCATGGTGGACCCCCCGTATAAAGTGTTTCATAAGGACAAGGTACAGTTGCGACCACATCCAGCTTTCCTCCCTAAAGTGATATTGGCCTTTCATATTAACCAGGATATCTTCCTTATGGTCTTCTTCCCGAAGCCACACTCATCACACTGGGAGCAACAACTGCACTCCCGAGACGTCCATAGGGCGCTCGCATTTTATATCGAGCGAACAAAGCCCTTCCGTAAAACACCACAACTCTTCGTTGCGGTGGCAGACCGGATAAGGGCCTACCTGTCTCCTCCCAGAGGATTTCATCTTGGGTGACATTGTGCATCCGCACCTGCTATGTCTTGGCTTATGTTCCGATGAGCCACCTTACCGCCCATTCTACCAGGGCTCAGGCTTCATCTGCTGCTTTCCTGGCTCATGTACCCATCCAGGAAATATGTCGTGCAGCTACCTGGTCCTTGGTCCACACCTTTGCATCACATTACGCATTGGTTCAACAGTCCAGAGATGAAAAAGCATTTGGATCAACAGTTCTACATTCAGAGACATCTCACTCCAACCACACCACCTAGGTAAGGCTTGGGAATCACCTAATTGGAATGGATATGAGCAACACATCTCGAAGAACAACAGTTACAAATGTGAGTAACCGTCTTTTATTCTTCACTTCCTTTACTAAGCCATTGTGTCCTGTTTAATCTGCTATTGTATGGTTGTTGATTTGCCCCTTAAAAGTAGCTGCATTTCGATGTTGGATGAAATGATCCCTTGTGTGTAGTGGGTGTATATCAGTTAAATTTTTTTTTAAAAGTATTTTGAGATTCTACAGGGTGGATAACACTATGTAAGTGCAAAATATCAAGTATAATTGTCTCATGTTTATATGTAATCTATTTTTTAAATCCTTGGGTTTTGTACTTGATCTGTTAAAATTCATTTAGGTCACAATTGAGTTTACTTATTGTTAGGGAAATGCGAACAAATTTGATTTGTAACATGTAGTGGGGTTATTGAGAAGCAATTTTCGATGGCCTTCATAATCTTCAACATAAAAGTTTAGTGCAATACAAATATTTGAAAGGAAAAAATGGTTTTGGACCAACATTGTTGTCTTCTTCCCCTTTTTGTTTGTGTTTCACTTCTTCTTTCCTTGTTCTCATTTCTTCATTATCACAATTCGGCTTGGCAGCTGCAGAACAAGTGCAGAACCATACTTCTGCATAGAAGTGCTTTAACTGTGGTGCTGGCTTTAGGATCACAAAATTAGCCCTAGTGAATCTTACTCTAATCAGTTTCACACTGCTGCTACATGTAACATGCTTCTTGCCTGAGAGTCCTGTTATTCTTCCCTTTTAAACTAATGGTACTGTTTGTCCAATGGGATATCAGCAGGGAACGCGTTTGTAATTTGCTATTTCAAGGTGTGATCTGGACAGATGAATATTTATTTGTGTGCTTATTACATTTTACTACTTCGGTAACTGCATTTAAAACCTAGCTTTGCAAGTGGCTGTTGTCTTAATGCTTTTTAGTGATTTGTAAATTATTACTACAAAAGAATTATATTTCTGCAGCTCTTAATTTTAGCTGCTTTTTGATATAGTTTTATCTCAGCATTTTTTGGACTATTTTTGATAGCCTTCCTGGAATTACCCTTAGCCTGGTTCAGGTCCTTATCTGTTTAGACACTGTCGTGATCATCTGACTCATTGAACTAGGAAAATCCATATTTTTTTTATAAACCACTGTTTACTATAGGGCTTCCCAGGGCTTTATTCTGGAGCACACTCTCTTTTTCCACTGCTTCTTAATATTCACAGTAGTTTGTTGCCTTTATATGCAGAAATTAAACAGGGTAACCTCTGTGGTTTTGCAAACTTCAGGAATATTCTCTTATTTTGCATGAAATTAACCCCTGATAGAAGTTTAAAACTTAAAAATAAAGTTAAAAATCTATAGTGGATGGCATGAGTTAAATTAGCAAAACAGCACACTTCTCAGTAACTAAATGGATACTCCATTGGCAAGCTTATTTCTTTCTTTTTTTGACTTATAAAATTGCAGTGATCATAAAGATCTCTATACAATACTTAAAATAAGCTATTTTGTGCTTCAAAAATCGACTGAATGCCAAAAAAAAAAGATTCCAGCTTCGTCAGCCTTAGACCTCACTCTTTGCCCCTCATTCCTTCAGGCAGCTCCTTGTGTAAATGGGTGTTGCAGAGTCTCTTGAAGGTCATTACTTTGGGGCTGTAGTATACAAATGAAGGGGAACAAAGTTTTAGAGTTGAAGGAGCCACACTGAAAATATCCTGCTACCCACTTCAACACATTTAACTCTGGGAGCCACTGGCTTGATTGCCTGGGCTGATTTTAGTTGCTGCAGTGTCCCACCAGGAGTGAGTTTGTCTTGGAAGGCTCCCTCAGTTGTCTCCCCACTGGCTTTCCATGTTGAGAGCTTTACCCAGGGCCATCCTTTAGGCATAGGCAGAATAGGCAGATGCATAGGGCCTCACTCTGCCTGGGGGCACCACTCTGCAGGCAGCCCAGACAGACGGGAAGCAGTGGAGCATGTAATAGCAGGGCTGCTGGGTCCTAGAGAGAACAGAATGCTGCACAGTCTGAGGAATGGGATTGGCTGCTGGGGTCTCTGGGAAGGGCAAGGGGTAAGGGTTGGGGAAGGAGCTCACCTGTGAGTGTGACTCTTTCCCCCCGGCTGAGGTGAGGTGAGGCAGGCTCTGTGGCTCTGGAACCAGTATCCTTTTTGTCCCCCATAACATCCATTCTTCTCCCCCCCTGCCCCTTGGAGCACCCCACCTTTCTCCCTCCTCCCCAGGAGCATCCCTCTCTTTGTCCTCCCTCCCCTCCGTCAGGGCTGGGTTGGGTGAGGTGCTGGAGGGTAGGTGGAGGGGAAGAGGCTGGCTGGCTGCCTGCTGAGGAGTGAAAGTGAAAGTAACTCACTTCGGCAGTGAGCTAGGATTGGAATGTCACACAGGGCTGGGCTGGGGTTAGACAGATGTGTGAAAAATCAGGATAGGGGATTGGGGTACAGTGATCAGATATCCCTATTTTATAGGGACAGTCCCAGTTTTGGGGTTTTTTTCTTATATAGGCTCCTTTTACCCCCCCCG
>NC_133770.1:261369665-261411104 GCF_003597395.2 Chelonoidis abingdonii | reverse complement strand
ATATTATTTGCATCATTCTGTCAAATCAGAATTTTTTCTATAGTGTTACTTCTTTAGTGCTAGTCCATCAGCATTACAGTGTGCTTAATTAAGTTAAACTGGTTTTAATAACATGCATGTGGCAAGTTTTCCAGTACTGTAAGCTTATGTTTGTGTTGCTAAGAGCAAGACAGGCACGGGGGCACCAGTTTAATAATCTCGCCTAGGGCACCATAAATCCTAAGGACGACCCTGGCTTTACTACTTCCTACTTATTCTCTCTTGTCAAGCTTTGTATCCCTGGCCCTCTTGGCCAGTTTTTCTACCCTAATCTGCCCATCTGTCAGCCGTTTGCACAATCACTTCCATACATTCTCGATACAGTCTCCGTGGATAGTTTAACTTCCCTGAAATTCATCCTCAAGGGATCTACTCTACCCATTTTTAAGTACCTCTTTAAAACCCAGTTTCTTATTGCCTACAATGAGTCTCGTTGGTTGTATAAAACCAACAATATTTTGCTTCCCTTTCCCTAACTTCTTTCTACTTGTTCTGAGGCTGTGAGCTCCTCAGGGCAGGTACTGCCCTTTAATGTCTGAAAAGTAAGTGCCTAGTAAATTGTGGGCACTACTATAAACAGTCAGGACAGAAATATTCATCTTATGGGTCAACAACACCTTTATTTTACCCAGAAAGAAATGAGAAGCCAGTAGTGACCATATACTCCCTAATGGAAATATTGCTAACTAAGCAGGTAGCAACATTGTTAGCTAACTGAAATTTCATGCATAGCTCCATACAGACAGCATTGCAGCAATCCAGTCTTGAGGTGAAAAAGATCTATATTGCTTCGGATACATGCAGGTGCTTATGTTGTATCTTCCGATAACTGCAATTAACTTGTAAATGCAGAAAAAAGAACTGCTTTTTTATAAACTTTTTTTTTTGTCTGTTGATTTTTCTTTGATTCCAATATGAGTGGGAAGATCATTGGTGTGTTTGATTTTAGAGGTTTCTTGCAAGAAAATAACACCAGAATTTAAATTCCTAGCTATCGTGTTAAAAGTGTTTTCTTTCAAACTCATTTTTATGTTGGCTTGGCTTCATAAGCCATCACTTTGTTCTGCAAAATTCAGTAGTTGGGACAATAACAAGAACTCTTTTATTTTAGCATGTCAGTCAAGTTTTTATGGGTGTTGTCTGGCTTCTGGTTAGACAGCAGATTTATTTTAAAGTATTTTTGAACATGCAGGAGATGTTAAATGAACTTTCTTCTGGTTATTTAGATTTGTTTGTTCTATGTATACATGACCTGTTATTTTGTCTGAGAGAAGACTGCAGGTGTCTGTTTGTTTTTATGTTACTATGGGCCCCCATTTTTATTCCTTATTTATGAAACTCCTTGAATTTTTGTATTAAGCTATCAGAGTTCTCTGAAGTTTTTAAGGCTTAAATGGAAATTTATTGTTTCCCACTGTGAATAAGAGTTTTTTTTAAATTAACAAATAAAGATCATCAATAAGAACAATTTGATGTGCAAAGTAATATGTTGATTTCCTATGCTCTTGCATTTCAGTCAGTGATGGTTTAAATTATGACACCCAGTGCTTTGCCTTAAGGATTATGATTCTGTAACTTTTTTCAGATGCATCAACTAGGCATTGGCTAATTTGTTATGAAAGTGAAAGAAAAGTTGTTCAATAATTCTAACGTAGTTGTGCTGCTAACATCTGTTTCTGATAAAATTTTGGTAATATGATAAGAATTTGAAAGAACTGTGTGATTGCTGGGTTCAAATAACCTTTCCAATGATAGTCAACCGAAGATGGCTTTTCCTTTCTTTTGAGGGTTATTTATATGTGTGAGGTGTTAAGTCCAAATGGTAGAGAAATATAATGCTAGGAGACATGCTGAAGTTATACACAGGTTTCTTCAGACAAAGATGCTCATGGATTAATTGGCAAAATTGTAGAATAAATTTTGTTTGAGTCTGCTTTTTGAATTTATCATTAAGATTATTTATAATTTCACTGAGGAGAGCTAGTTAAAGTGGAGGCTCTCTCATTTTGATAAGTGTGCATTATACATACAGAAGACTTTTAAAATGTGATTAAACTATTTTTTAAAAATCACAGTGATTGCTTAGACCATGTTTCCAATGTATGTGTGAACAGGAATAATATTTATACAATACAATTAATTTTATGTGATTTTACTAAATATTGCATGTTATGGAATTAAGATTATGGAATGATGAACGTAAGAGCTTTATGGCCTAAGGTTCAGATTTTTAAAGGTGTTTAGGTGCCTAAAGATACTTTAGTGGGATTTCATTTCAGTGGCATTTAGATGCACAAGCACTTTAAAAAATCCTGTTAAGCGCTAGCTATATCTTTAGGCAACAGATTTAATTAAACTGAAGCAAAAGGCTGTTTAAATTAGGCTTATTTTGGTTTAGCATAATTCCGTTAGGAAGGCATTTCAGCCCTATCAAATGATCCACACTTAATAGTGAAATAAGAGTGTCCATGGAGGAGTTTTGCATAAATTAACAAAATTTCTTCAATGAAATCAGTGAGAGTATGTGTGTAGACAAGGTTTAAGGTTTTTTTAAATAATCTGTAATACTGTAACTTGATTTTTTATGAAATGTTACTTGTCAAACCCTTTCATATCAGTGGACTCCTGTACAAACTGAATAGGAATAGGATGTTCATTATGTCTCTCTTTTGCGTGAATTCCTTGAAAACTAATATATGATTGTCCGTGAGGCTGTTGCAGAATAGCCCTTTACCCTATTACCAATTGCATTTCACTGAATTCTAAGGAAGTCCATCAGAAGCTGCAAAATGAACATAAATCATGTTATCTTGCTGTTGTGAAATTAAGAAACGCTTCCATGACTCGACCTTTAAACATAGTAGAAAAGTTATGGAACAGGTATAAGAAACTCTTAATATCCCTTGTTGAATATGCATTCCTTCGTCTTTCAGTCTTGCTCAGAAGCCTCATAATGTATGTATTCAATAATCTTGTGATTTATATTATCAGAGGGGTAGCTGTGTTAGTCTGGATCTGTAAAAGCAGCAAAGAGTCCTGTGGCATCTTATAGACTAACAGATGGTTTGGAGCATGAGCTTTCATGGGTGAATACCCACTTCGTCAGATGCATCTGACGAAGTGGGTATTCACCCACGCAAACTCATGCTCCAAAACGTCTGTGATTTATATTGTTGGCCATAATAATAATAATAATAAAAAATAATAATAATAATAAAAAGTCTGAAAACCCCTAATTATGCAGTATTCAAAACTATCCTCATCTCAATATAGACTTCTAAAGCTCTTGCCCCCAGAGCTGGCCTTTAGATACCCTCTCCAATGTAGCTACTTGCAGATTGTGATCAAGTCACCACTTAACCTTCTGTTGAATACATTAAATGGAATAGGTTGAACTTCTTTAGTCTTTCACTGTAAAGGCAGTTTTCCTGACCTAGAATCAATCTTGTAAGTCTCTTCTGAACCCTTTTCAATTTTTCTACATTCATTTTGAAGTGGATCCCATAGAACTGGATGCCATATCCTGTTAATTATATCACTAATGCCATGTGCATATGTAATACAACCTGAATACTTCTACTCTATCTTTCCCCATTTATACAACCAAGGATCATGTTAATCGTCTTACCCACCACATTGCACTGGCAGCTCATGGTTAGTTAGTTTTCCACTGGTAATTCCCTTTTTATGTCTCCGCTTTCCAAAATATAGTCCATCACCCTGTAAGTGTGACCTACATATTTCTTCTAGGTGTATGACATTGCATTTGGCTGTATCAAAATACGTATTGTTTGAATGAGCCTGTAGCTGAGATCTGGCCTGACACGCCTAATTAACACATGGAGAGAGGCCTCATTTTTTGGAAGATAGAATTAGGGAAGGAAAAAAATCATCAAATTGAAAACAGAATGTGCTAAATACGAACAGTAAATAGGTCAGTAGGCTAAGAAGACAGAATGTCTGAGCCAGCTAAGATAAGGAGGAGAACATGCAGGGAACTATTTACTATGAACTAGATAACAAGGAAAGACCAACTAAAGAAATTGAACCATGGTCAGTGTGTGGACAATGCATGCTGCACAGAGTTCCTGCAAAGTAACCAAGCTAATCAAAAAATGTGTGATGCAATGTATAGTAAATGCAATGAGATGTGTGATGTATATAAAGGTAGAAAGCTTCCCAAGAACTCAGCTCAACTTTGTCACTCAGGTATCTTTATTTGGCATACAGCAGTGCTATGCTGAGTTAATCAGACTCAAACATAAAGAGGATGGATGCAGCTTAAATCACAGCCCCAAAGTTACACAGAAACTGAGTGGAAAGAGGTCTCAGAGGGAAACCCAACATGAATGGTGCTGTGACTTGACCCCAGCAGAGTCCTGCAGGAATTTGTTCCTGGTCCAACACTGTTCAATATCTTTATCAATGATTTGAGCAACAAATATAAAATAATTGCTGGTAAAGTATTTCCAGATCCGTTAAAATATCAATGGCTCAGAGAGTTCCTTAGCCAGTTCTTTAAAACACTTGGGTGCAAGCTATTAGGCCCGGCAGGTTTAAGTTTTTTACTTCAGTAATTGCTGTTTATTATCCTCCCTAATTACTGTTGGACTAGAAAGTATTCACATTTCATAATGATAAATATATCATCCAACTTGTTTCCAAATATAGAATAGAAATATTTATTTTATACTTCTGCTTTGTCTGTATAATTTTCAGGAATATCACCATCCCTAATAGTAACAGATGTGCATCATTGCTAGGATTTCTTTTGCTCCTGAAACATTAAAAAACAAGCTACTTATTGGCCCTGATCCTCCACCATTAACGTCAATGGAAGTATCATTGACCTCAGTGACCAAAGGATCAATCAAGCCTTATTCCTTAGACGTTTCATCGATACCTTTAGCTTCCCTTATCAATTGTCTGCATCATTGCTATTTGCTTTCCCATTTTTATTTATTATGTACTGTATTTTTATTTTTATTGCTATTACTTCCCTCTGTTCTTAACTGATTCACACCAGTTCCATTACAACTGGAAATGCACATGAATCTTAAAATATGGGTCTAGACCCCACACTTCACCAGAGTCCAGGTTTTTCGTGTATTTGGAGTATTGGATTGGGCCTATGTCTACTTACAGCATCAATTTTTGGGGATAGTCTTTTTCGGGAACAGAGAAAATCGCTCTAGAACACTGTAACCCAGAACTCTTTAATCAAACAATGCCAAAACTGATTAAGATTTTAAAAAGCTGAGGAACAGAAGGATCTTAACTAGTGGTAAATTAAAACTAGTGATAAATTAATAATCGACAGTAACTATATGAAGTCCATTTATCCTTTCACCCTGCTGATTTCCATGGCTGGCAATTGACTTCTTCCAGAGAATTTGACTCCAGGTGGCAAGAAGTTAATGGTTTGCATATATCCAACAGGAATGTCTTTCTGAAATAGACTGTAACTTTCACAGACTGTCGGTGATAGCTCTTTCACTTCTGGATGAAAATGTCAGTGGTTCAAGTTACACAATGGGATCCAAACTCATACCTGATATTGACCTCTTAATATACATGAGGGATGTACTGTTACAGATGTCCTCTAGATGAATTGTGAAATAAATTGTTCCCTTGCAGTTTTTGGTGACTACTGATAAGGGTGACTATTCATTAAAAATAAAGGCTTAACACAGTTCTTCCTGTCTGTTATCCCTTTTCTCCATTAATACCAACTGCAACGGGGTCTTACCCAATCCAGGATCAGACTCTATTTCTGCCTTAGTTTTGCCTTCTCAGACTTTCCAATAACTGCACTCAGGCTCTCATGTGAGTCAAATAGCTTCTCTTCTTGGAGAATCTGTTTTATTAAGACAATATTGCAATTCAAATGTCAATTTAAATCAAAATAAGACTTTCCTTGACTCCACTGTTTCTTCAGCCTCTTTCTGTGCTCAACAGTTTTCCCCCGCAAAACCCAGGTCCAGCTGCCTGATGTTTCCTCAAGCGTCTCAAGGTTTCTACTCATGTTTGTCATTGTAGTTATCTCCACCTGGGCCTTTTCATTTAGCTGGTGAAGAGACCCTCTGACCCTGCATCTGCTCAGGACTTTTTTCTTCCTCTCAAGGATGGAGCAGTATCCTTCCGATAGAAAGTTGTGTCCTTGGGCTACTATCAGGTGATTCTGATCACCTGACCAGCTGCTGGCCCCAGCCCAGTTCCATCATCTTTGGCCAGATACCTTGGCACAGGCAGGGCTGAGCCCGACTTCTTAAAAAGTTCAGGCCATCCTGTGACACTAATTGTAATGAAATGATTCACAAACAGAACTAAATTATACCTTTTAAGTGGCTGGGAAAGAGAAAAAGTATTACTGTCACAGTATGCATATCAGGAGACTTTGTCCCTCCTGGGTGTGCAGCAGGACTTTCTGCCCTTAAAAAACCTCTGTTCTCCTGACAGTGTATTCTAGGTCCATGAGCACTTCAGGCTCACTACCTGTCACCTGCCTTTCACATCCCAATGCCTTTAGCACAATTAGATGCTAGGACTGTCATGTCTAGATGGCTTCAGTCTTGCTTGTCACACTGAACACAGAGAGTTGAAATAGACACCTGCTCCTCTGCCTTCAGAACTCCCTCTTGTGGAATCCTACAAGGATCCATCTTCTCCTAGTTTGTGTTCAATACCTGTGTGAACCTACATGAGGAGATTCTAAAACATGGATTAAAATGCCAGCTATCTGTAGATTGTATCCTGGTCTACATCACTTTCCCATCATGTGCAAACAGCATGGTCTCCCAGTGAGTTGACTGACATCAAGAACTGGATAAAGGGCAGTCAACTGAAGCTGAATCCTGGAAAGACTAAGATGATGTTGGTCAGGAGATATAGAAGCACTTTGAAGAACTCACTGCACCTGATTTTTAGTTTACACAAAAGCCTCTTTACATGGTTCTAGTATGGTAAGCGTACCAGGGATCTTTATGAAAATGAGAATCAGGCCCACTGTCTCTCTAACATCTCCCTCTATTGAGAGCAACTGCCTTCAAATTATTCCAGTAGTCTGTGGTGTTATGTTCACCTGAACTCTTCATTGCTTCTGTTGATTCAGAACATAGCAGCCCATCTCTCCACTTCTTCTTAGCATATGCGCAATGTGCCTCAGGTGCTGAGTGATCAGGATTCATCACCGAATTTGGTCCACTGGTTGGATCATTAGCTTCCCCAATTTAGGCCACCCCCTCCAGTGCTCTGCTTTCTTCCCTGACACCCCCTAGAATACTAGATCAAATTCAAGGTTTTCAGTCTCAACAGGGACACTTGTGTGTACAGATGAACACACTTTCTCAGTAGTCAGCTCACAGATTTCCAGGAACTTGCTCCCAAAAGACATGAGGATGACCATGAACCTCTTTGTCTTTCAAATAAAATGCAAAACCCATTTCTTCAGTGTATCCTTCCTATGGTAACAAAGCCATCCCACCTTCAAAGAGCCCAACCTGTGCTGACTGGAGGGAGGAAAACTGTAAGTAAACACATCTTTATGCACTTTATAATTCTGTGTGGTGTTCAGATAGCAGTGCTGGTATGAGTGTCATGTAAAAACCTAGGTCGCTGGATGTGCTGAGGTTGGACATAATGTTTCTTCTCCTTTCTCTAGTTTATCAGCACTTCAGCAGCATAATTTGTTCCACAGTGTTTGGTAATTCACGTGTCATTCTGTTACTGAGTGCAGGCTTATCTTCACTACCAGGATAAGTTGACCTAAGTTATGCTACTCCAGCTATGTGAATAATGTAGCTGGAGTCAACGTAGCTTAGGCTGACTTACCCCGGTGTCTTCATTGTATTGTGTCGATGGGAGATGCTATCTGGTCAACTTACGATACTCTTCTCGGGGAACTAGGGTGCTGGAGTTAATTGGATAGTGCTCTGCTGTTGATTTAGCAGGTCTTCACTAGACCTGCTAAATTGACACCCGCTGCGTCGATTGCAGCAGCATCGATCTGGATCTGCCCAGTGGTGAAGGCAAGCCATAAATAACAACCACATTTGTCTCCACAGAGTTATACATCAAGTATTTGTACCTAACAACTATATTATACCTCTATCTGATGCTGTCATGGTATTCTCTCACTTTTATTAGGAATATGTTTCCTCAGAAATAATGTACTAGAAACTCAAAACTGTATAAAATGATCGCTATATACACCTTTTATTTAGATGCTTATAGCAACAATCTAATACCCCTTTGCAAATGACAAAAGACTCAGAGGCGGCCAAAAAGCGGAGCCTCTGTCACCATGACCCACTCCCAGCCCACTGCTGGGAGCCACTTTTCACCATTTTGGCAAGGCCTACTTACCATCTTTGATGCCATCTGCCCCTCTGTCACTTTTGGAGACCATATATCTCTATTTGCCTGCAATTGGGAGATAATCACAACTGTTTGAGTCTTGGAGATTATCCATCAAGGATACTCCATAAAGTTTATATACCTCCCTCTTCGCACACCCACTTCCTGGTCCCCCTTCATGGACCACTCTTAGGAGGTGATTCTTCAACAGGAAATGGAATCCCTATTGCACTAAGGGGCAATAGAGCACATCCTGCGTCAGTATCAAGGAAGAAGTTTCTATTCTCCTTATTTCCTTATCCTCAAAAAAGAAGGAGTGTGAAGACCCATACTGGATCTTCAGCTATTCAATATCTTCATCCAAAGATTGAAATTAAGGAAGGTCACATTAGCATCAATAAACCCCTCTCTTCAAGAAAGGATGTGGCTTGTGGCTTTTGATATGAAAGATGCATATGGTTTATGGTGGGCTGGGAGCACTTCCAATTCCGAATACTCCCCTTTAATTTAGTGACAGCACCTGAAATGTTTATGAAGTTTTCTCTGTGGTTGAAGCCCAGATGAGATGACAGCGCCACACAGTCTTACCATATCTTGATAACTGGCTCTTGGTTGGTCACTTTCGACAGGAGGTCAGATCAGCTATTCAGTACCTCATTCAGAGTTTCTCAGCCCTTTATTTGAACAGAGAAAAATCTGTTTTACCCCCATGAGGACAATAAACTTTATTGATGCAACATTGGACTCTGTTTTTGCAAGAACCTTCCTCCCCATAGAAAGGTTTCAAAGGATACATAACTTAATTTATTTGATTTCCCACAGACCGAGTGCTTATCACTGCTTGGTACTGATGTGACGCCCTATGCCAGGCTTCATCTACATTGCCTGCAGGTCCTGGCTCAGTTTCGTGTACTTGCCCAATAAACACCACATCAACTCCAAGGTGACTGTTCCTACCTGGATCATCACCTCCTTCGCTTGGTGGGTATAAGTGGGAGTTTTCTTCATTCCAACTCCCAGTGCCACTTTTGCAACAGATGCGTCCCTTTTGGAGTGGGGCACCCACTTGAACTGTCACATTGCACAGGGCATATAGACCACACAGGAGACCAGACTACATATCACCGTAATGGAGCTGCAGGCACTCTGCCTTGCATGCAAGGCCTTTCTCCCACTCATGCACTCCCACCGCATCCAGGTGTGTGTCAGACAATATCCCCATTGTGGTCTAAATAAACAGGGAGAAGTGAGATCTCTCCTGCTTAGTCTGGAGGCAATCAGGCTTTGGAACTGTTGCATCAGGCACATCACCACCATCCAGGTGGCTTATCTTTTGGGTATACATAACTTCTTTGCAGATAACTTTAGCAGGCATTTCTTGGCAGACCACAAGTGGGAAATCCATGACTCTGTTCTTACATTCTCATGTGGTGGGACACACCTCTGTGGGACATCTTTAGTCGCAAACAAACAAAAACCCCTATATTGTTTCAGGGATCCATGGGCCACAAATCCCAAGGCAATGCACTCCTTCTGTTATGGAGGAGTGGTTTCAGTTATGCGTTTCCTCCCATCTCCCCGTTCCCACAGGTACTGAGAAAGATACTTCATGATGAGATCAATATCATTCTCCTAGCCCCTACTGGCCCAGGTAGTTTTGGTTCCCAGAGCTTCTGTCAATGTCAGCCCACCCTCCAATCAAGATACACTCCTTCCCAGATTTCCTGATGCAGGACAGGCAAACACCCCAACTTAGGCTCTCTCCACCTCATGGTGTGGTGTTTGGATGGATGTCAGAAGTAGATCGCTCTTGTTCGTCTTCTGTCCAGGCTATACTTACCCAGAGTAAGAAAGAATTGACCAGTATCTGTTATTTGGTTAAATGGAAATGCTTGTGCACCTGGATGTAGCACAATCAGCCTCACCCAGTCCCTGAAAGCATCCCTATAATTTTTGACTACCTCCTGTCTCTAAAGAAGTTTTGTCTCTTGATCAGCTTGTTACGAGTCCATCTTGCAGCCTTTAGTGCCTCCATCCCTCCAGTAGATGGGTCCTCTGTCTTTTACCCACTTAAGTACAAGTCTGTTCATGAAAGGCCTCATCGTGGCCTTTCTGCCAGTCAGTAGACCCACATCACTATGGAATTTTAACCTTGTGCCGTCAAAACTTACTAGATGTCCATCTGAACCCTTAGTGACATGTTCCATGTCCCACCTATCCATGAAAATGGCATTTCTAGAGGGCATCACTTCGGCCAGGAGGGTGAGTGACCTGGGAGCCCTTATGGCAGATCCCACTTTCGTGGTATTTTGCAAGGACAAAATACCCCTTTGCCTTCCTCTAAATTACTACCCAAAGTCATATCTGAATTCCACCTTAACTTGTGTATTCACCAATGTACCTGTCTTTTTTCCAATACCCCATGTTTCTCCCAAAGAGAAGAGACTTCACTCCCTTGACATCAGGCATACATCAGCCTTTTACCTGCACAGACCAAACCCATCAGAAGTTCTCCAAGACTCTTCATCACTACAGCAGAAAGATCCCATGGTCAAGCTATATCCTCTCAAAGGATTTCTAAGTGTGTTTCAGGCTGTATTATCGAGTGCTACAGGCTAGCTCACATTCCTCAGCCTGACTGTACAATGGCCCACTCTACAAGAGCTTAGGCCGCCACGGTAGCACCCTTGCAGGAGGTCCCGATGCATGACATAAGAAGAGCAGTCACCTGGAGCTCCATACATTTGCTAGACGTGCAGTGGTCCAGATGTCTAGTGTGGATGCAATGGTGGGATCTGCAGTTTTGCATGCATCTTTGCTGCTGGCCTCGTTGTATCCACCTCCAGTCTGAGTACTGCTTACCAATGACCCATGGACTTTTTTTGAGATGTGTGGTCCCTATCTGTATTCCACTACCCTCCCTTTGTCCCCACTGCTTGGATCTGGTTGGATTTGCAGTAAGAAGAAGAACTGAGAGGACGTTGACCTGCACTGCCTTTTATACCCGTGCTCTGGAACATGAGGAGATCTACTGCACATGTGCAGGCCAAAGGACAGTGCTTGTTAAAATCTCTGGATTTGGGCACATGGTGTGCATGCATACTCATGTGTGGAATACAGATCACACCACACATCTCAAAGAACTTCTGGTTACAGTAAGTAACCTCCGTTTAAACCTCGGTAATATTAATCTAGAGAACTTCCTCTCCTCACTAAATCTCAGGGAAGCATACCTGAACATCCCCATCAGAGAGTGCCTTTTGCATCCCTCCAGTTTTAGTATGGTTCTAAATAGCATGCCCAAACTTAAGAGACTGAAACAGGGCTGCCCAGGGGATTCAGGGGTCTGGGGCAAAGCAATTTCGGGGGCCCCTTCCATAAAAAAAGAAGTTGCGATACTATAGAATACTGTATTCTCAAGGGGGCCCCTGCAGGACCTGGGGCCTTGGGCAAATTGCCCCATTTGCCCCCCGCCCTGGGTAGCCCTGGACCAAAAAGCTTATATTAAATGAGTGAATGCTAAAACAAACATAATTTCTTCATTTCTGGTACATGAAATCTTCTCTAGGTTGCTATGTAGGAATAAGGAAAACTCTAGCCATATTTTGTGTGTGTGTGTTTTTGTGTTTTAGCAGAAATCATTAGAGATGGGTCTGAGAGGCAAAGTTCAGATCTAGATCTCAGTTTTTCCAAAGATTGGGATTGTTTGTGCTCATCTCTAGTCATTTCTGTATCCTTCTCTTTTGCCATCTTGCCCTACTCATAACAATCCAAAATGCTGCTGCCAAGATTGTTTTCCTAGCCCATCACTTTGACCACACACCCTACTGTTTGCATCCCTGCACTGGCTCTCCCTTCTTTGTTGCATCAAACATAAGCTGCTTGTCTTCACTTTCAAGGCCTTTCATGGTCTATCCCCACTTGACCTATCATATCATTTATTATGGAGCTGTTGATGGCTTGCTTCCAGTCAACCCATCATGCTATCATTGCTCGTTTGTTAAATTTTCAAATTAACACCTTTATACTTTCTTCTGGGCTTCCCCATGCTTTTGTGAGGTGCTTCCTGTGTACATCCTTTAATCTGCCTCATTGCCTTCAGATCCCTGTTCAACACTCTCTCCTTTACCACAATACTTACAGAAAACTTCAAAAAGGTTAGGCTGCTGGGGTGTTGTGAACACTGCCTATCAAGCCAACCAGTACTGTCTGACTGTGTCCTTTGTACTTCCCTGTCTGTATCCATCTGTTGTCTCTTGTCTTATATTTAGATTGTAAGCTCCTTGGGGCAGGGACTGTATTTTTATTTGTTGTTTATACAGCAACTGGCACAGTGTTGCCTTGGTCTAGGACTAGGGTGCCTGGGCACACAGTAATATAATAATAAGGGATTTATTAACATTTTACATTACACATTACATTATATTTTTAAAAGTTGTTGCCACTGTTTCAAACATGGAAAAAGGTTTTCATGCCAAATTCAGGTCTTGCAGGAATAATACCACTGACTTCAGTGGAGTTGCTTTTACTTACACTAAGTCTGAATTTGACCTTTTTATTTAGTAAATTAAAATTTTAATTGTCATCTTATGTTTTAGTCTTTTTTATAGGGCTGCCAGGCGATTAAAAAGATTAATCACGATTAATTTTATTGTGATTAATTGCATGATTTAATCGTGCCGTTAATAACAGAATACCATTTATTTAAATATTTTTGGATGCTTTCTACATTTTCAAATATATTGATTTCAATTACAACAGAATACAAAGTGTACAATGCTCACTTTATATTTATTTTTGATTACAAATATTTGCAGTGTAAAAACAAAAGAAATAGTATTTTTCTATTCACCTAATACAAATACTATAGTGCAGTCTTTTTATCATGAAAGTTGAACTTACAAATGTAGAATTATGTACAAAAAATAACTGCATTCAAAAATAAAACAATGTAAAACTTTAGAGCCTACAAGTCCAATCAGTCCTATTTCTTGATCCACCAGTCGCTCAGAAAACAAGTTTTTTTACGTTTATGGGAGATAATGCTGCCTGCGTCTTGTTTACAGTGTCAGCTGAAAGGGAGAACAGGTGTTTGCATGGCATTGTTGTAGCTAGAATCACAAGATATTTATGTGCCAGATGTGCTAAAGATTCTTATGTCCTTCATGCTTCAACCACCATTCCAGAGGACATGCATCCATGCTGATGATGGGTTCTGCTCGATAATGATCCAGAGCAGCGTGGACTGATGCATGTTCATTTTCATCATCTGATTCAGATACCACCAACAGAAGGTTGATTTTCTTTTTTGTGGTTTGGATTCTGTAGTTTCTGCATCAGTGTGTTGCTCTTTCAAGACTTCTGAATGTATGCTTCACACTTTGTCCCTCTTAGATTTTGGAAGTCACTTCAGATTGTGTTGAGTGCTGTAGCTATATTTAGAAATCTGATATTGGATCCTTCTTTGGGTTTCGTCAAATCTGCAGTGAAATTGTTCTTAAATTATAGAACATATTCTGGGTCGTCATCCTAGATTACCATAATATAAAATATATGGCATAAATGCAGGTAAAACCATGGAGCAGGAGACACACAATTCTCCAAGGAGTTTAGTCACAAATTTAATTAACACATTTTTTTAAACAAGCATCATCAGCATGGAAGTATGTCCTCTGGAATGGTGGTTAAAGCATGAAGATGCATATGAATGTTTAGCAAATCCAGCATCTTGCAATGCCAGCTACAAAAGTGCCATGCAAACGCCTTTTCTCACTTTCAGGTGACTTTGTAAATAAGAAGCAGGCAGCATTATCTCCTGTAAATGTCAACAAACTTGTTTGTCTGAATTATTGGCTGAACAAGAAGTAGGATTGAGTGGACTTGTAGGCTCTAAAGTTTTACATTGTTTTGTTCTGAGTGCAGTTATGTTAAAAAAAAAAAAAAAAAAAAAAAAGAAAAAAGAAAAAAATTACATCTGTAAGTTCCACTTTCATGATAAAGAGATTGCACTACAGTAATTGGATGAGATGAATTGAAAAATACAATTTCTTTTTGTCATTTTCACAATGCAAATATTTGTAATCAAAAGTAACGTAAAGTGAGCACTGTACACTTTGTATTCTGTGTTATACTTGAAATCAATATATTAGAAGAACATCCAAAATATTTAATAAATTTCAATTGGCATTCTATTGTTTAACAGTGTGATTAAAACTGCGATTAATCATAATTAATTTTTAATCACAATTAATTTTTGCGTTAATCACATGAGTTAATTGCAATTAATCAACAGCCCTAGTTTTTCCAGAAAAAGGTAACTGCTCTGTCACTAATAATGTTCTCAAAGACATTATTGCTTGTTTCTTTCTTGGATCTAAGCTTGAGGACTTTTTTCCCTTTCTGGAACCTGTTGGTCTACCTTATCAGTAAAGCTTATTGTATGCCTAATTACATGGAAGTTCAGGTTGATTTAAAAATACAAATGTTATTGAAGGAACAGTAGAGGCTTAGACTATTATTATTTTTAGTGTTCACTAAATCTCCAATGCTATGTTTTTCTTTTGTACTGTAGTAGGTTCAAATCAACTGGCTTGAAAAGGTTAATTAGCCACTTGGGATATTAAAAATGAAGTGCAAACCACATTAATATTCTAGTAGCTACAAACAATGCATTTTTAAGTTGAGCTGTAGAAGGGAAAATAGGTATAGTTCATAATTGTGCTGTCTTCATCGGTCTCCTGAGGGAGAGAAAAAAACTTTTAAATGGTATATTTAAACGTGAGAAATCTAGGAGGAATGCAGAGGCATAAGTTGTTAGCTTCAGCCTTATGTTTAGCATTAGCCAACATGCAGTTCAGGTAATTGTGTTCCATAGCCACTGTGTGACCTACCCAAGGGCAATCAGAACTTTTTTTTTAAACCTAATTGGCTCATGTTTAGTTTACTAAATGTCATCTGGACTCAGTAAAAAGCAAGTGACCTGCACTGAATTAGTATAATTGTAATACAAACAGAACATCACATAGTTTTGGTCTCATACAGGAAAGGAGAAAGTTGGAAAGACTTTCTATTTGATAAATAAAAACGGAAGATATGGGGAGCCAAATCTGGTTCAGACTTTCATTTCACCTTTTATGTAAAAAATAAATAAATAATGTGTTGGATTTTTCGTTATTGTTTTTTGTTTCGGAATTTCTTTCTCCCTTTTTCTGAAAGAATCTTCTTTATCTTGTACATGGAACATATGAAATCATGGCACTAATTATTTCACCATGAAAAATGACATTGTCTGAAACAAGTTCTTTTCTGCCCTACTCAGGCTGTCAGGAATTTTGGTGTATTATTTTACCTTTGTTGTGACTCTGAGTTTGTCAGGTTGCTTTTAAGTGCCATTATGTTGATTTGGATGGTTCATATATATCATGTCCTGTTTCAGAGAGATAATGTTTACATCTACCAAGAGAACAAAGAGCTACAAAGAATTAGGGTTGCCAGGTGTCTGGTTTTTGACTGGAATGCCTGGTCAAAAAGCGACCCTGACAGCTCTGGTCAGCACCACTGACCGGGCTGTTGAAAGTCCAGTCAGCGGTGCTGTAGGAATAAGGCAGGCTAATACCTGCCTGTCCTGGCACCGCACTGCACCCCTGAAGCAGCCAACAAGTCCAGCTCCTAGGTGGAGGGGCTACGGGGCTCCATGTGCTGCCCCCACCTCAGTCAGTGGCTCCGCACTCCCACTGGCTGGGAACTGCAGCTTGTGGGAGCTGGGGGCGGTGCCTCTGGGCAAGAGCAGTGCATGGAATCTCATGCCCCACACTGCCTAGGAGCCGGACCTGCTGGCCACTTCAGGAGCACAGCACGGAGCCAGGATAGGCAGGGAGCCTGCCTTAGTCCCACTGCACTGCTGACCGGGAGTTGCCCAAGGTATGCCCATGCCCCAACCCCAAACCCCAATCCCCTTCTCCAGTCTTGGGCCCCCACAAACTCGGAGCCTTCTCCTGCACCCCAAACCCCTGCCTCAACCCATAGCTCCGTCCCGCACTCTGGAGCCCCCATCTGCACCCCAAACCCGTCATCTCTAGCCCCATCCCAAAGCCCACACCCCCAGCCCAGAGCCTATACCCCCTCCCACACCCTAATCCCCTTTCTCAACCCAAAGCCCCTCCCACATTCCGAATCCCTCAACCCTGCCCCCCAACCCAGCCCCTCCTGCACCCCAAGCCCCTCCTCCCCATCCCCGCCCCAGAGCCNAACTCTCTGTCCTAGCCCAGAGCCCCCTTCCACAACCTGAACCCCTCATTTCTAGCCCCACCCCAGAACTCATACCCCCATTTAGAGCCCTAACCCCCTCCCTCACCCCAAGCCCCTACCCCAGCCCAGTGAAAGTGAGTGAAGGTGTGAGAGAGAGAGCCACTGAGGGAGGGGGAATGTAGTGAGTGGGAGGCAGGGCCTCAGGGAAGGCGTGGGGCTAGAGTGTTTGGTTTTGTGCGATTAGAAAGTTGGCAACCCTACAAAGAACTGAAGTATCCATTCTAATGATATCTGGGACTTTGATCTTGTAAATAGATCATCCAATTTGATTAAAAAAGAGTGTTTTAAAATGTAGGCTTAACTGGTCATTGTATGAGTAATACTATGCATCACCAATGCAACCTTTTTCATCTCGTGATTTAAAATGCAGTGGCCAAATTCTGCTTATGTAACCTCATTGTCTGCATTGTGGCTTGCATGGGGTGGAAAAGGAGGACTGAATTTAACCTGGTAACTACATTTATTATCAGGAAATCATGTAGATCAATCTTACATTAATCTAACAATAAAATTAATGCGCTGTAATTTAAATGTTTTGTGAGTTACAGGAGAAAATATCCATCAGTTAAGGACAAATTACTTATGGCTGTACAATGGGTTTGCAAGATGGGGAAAGGGCACTAGGCCTCTTTGGGTTTTTCCCCTTCCCCAAAACCTCCGCTGGGCTCACTATCCCTCGTCACTTGAAGGAATAGAGAGGTTGGAGGCATAGTTGTTTAATAATACCCAATCACTTTTTGTCATTGACTAAAATCTTCCTTAGCTAATTCTTGACTTACAATGGGGAATAATTTATTTTTAGCCCAGTTTAATTTTAGGAAAAAATATTAGAAATCCCTATGCTTCAGCTCAAACATGTTAAAAGGTATTCTGGTTAATACATATTTTTAAATTTAACTGTAGAACCACAAATATTGGCATAAGGACATAAGGGCAGGCATGGTGTATGTAACCACTTAACTCTGTTCAGTTTAAAAACTGACTAGATTTCATGTTTATATTATCTCTTTACTTACCATTGTGTTTGATGTTTGCTTACATTTTGTATTTTTTCACAGCTTGGACAATGCAAATAGATGAGTAAGTTTTACTTTTGTTTGTTAGCTTTTAGTCTTCTGCCTGTATTCTGCTCTTTTTTTGTTGTTATATCTTATTTCACCTCTTCACTCCACCATGGATGCCACTTCTTATATTTTCTCTCCTAATATTTCTAATATCTTCTTTCATTTGGCCTCTATGCTTAGAATGGCCTGCATATTCTATCCCTGACATTCTCCTCTCCACTTAAATCCATCCAGAAAATCATCTTCTTTTGTAAGCCTTCTAACATTGTGGGCTCTTCTTCGAATATATATCTTGATATGTGGTCCACCATAAGGTGTGGATGTGCCCATACACTCTTGACTGGAGACTGAAATTAGTAGTATCCGCAGGTCCATGTCTGCACGTTATACATCCTCATACTCCACAGCGAAGGTGCACAGGGAGGAGTGGATACACCATCTCTCCAGTTCTTTCTCAACTGCTGGCAGCTCAAGATGGAGAAACTGCAGTGTCTGCTGCTTCCCAGAAGCTTCTTTTCCTTTCCCTTTCCCCTGTTTTAGTATTTAGTTTTTAATTTATGAATTTAGTTTTGGCACAGATTTGTGATTAAGGGAGGGGTACCATCCCCTCTTCTCCATGGTCTCCTTCTGGGACTGATTTCTTGGTTCCTTTGCTCAGCACGCTAACTTCTAGTGATGTTAGTGATGGGCACTCCAGCTGTCTCAGATACTCATATGTCCAGTCAAAGGGCAAAGTTTGTACAGGGTTTAAAAGCAGATCTTGCAAAGAGAAGAAAGGTGAGATTGAAGCTCCTCCTAATGGAGTGCTCCCTAAGGCCTGTGGGGTCTGAGTCTCTCCTCCCTGCCCCCAGCCCTCCCATTAGCCTCATCCTCTCAAGCTGTACCTGTGACTGAGACTATTTTGGAGATGAAGCAGTCTAAGAAAAGAGAACCTCATTCCCCGGAAAGGAACTCCAGAAGAAGGAGTATTTCAACTGTTAGAGCTGAATCCAGGGATACCTTGTGTCCCATGATGGCTACTGCTGAGGCTCCACCAGACCCGGGAACTGATGTGTCAGTAATGCCTACGAAGATATTCTACCCTGATAAGTTGGTCAGCAAGCAGCGCTGAGAAGCAGCATCCTGGTACTGGCTACAGAAATTTCCAGGCATCGAGACTTGTCTAAAATGAAAGACATGGCACCAGTATGGACATTCTCTTGGAGCCATAGAAAGTCCTCTCACCAAACCTCAGCTCTTTTTTTCAGGTTGTATGTGTTTGAAGCATAGGGATATTGTTTTGATGGCCATTTTTAGGGATTGTCCTCAACTCTGGCTCAGTTACCATCTCTGACTAGGAGTCTACTATGGCCCCAGCTCTGATTATCCGCTACCATAGCCCTCTGGCACCCTCCAAATTCCTGTTTTATGATAATTTGTTCATCTCAAAGGAACGGGAGTCCTTCATCTTAAGGGGCACTGAGACATATTCCCCTCCAATACTACTGTGCCCACTAGTCACTGACCCCTTATACCTGACAGCAGGAGCCAACTTCCGATACCTGCCAGTCCTCCAGTTCTTCTGACACTTTCTTGGCCCCCAATACTGGCCCAGGTACCAATACTCACAGTTCCCCTCTTTGGACTTAGGAGATGTCACATCCTTAGACTCTTGATATGGTGCAAGACTCTTGAAGTGTACTCTGAAGAGGACCCTCTTCACACTCTACAAACAGCTCTGGGAACACTTTTGTTATCTGCCACCATACTGGACCTACTGGAACCCCTGATCCTCTTACGCGGACCAATTCAATAGGGTACCTATCCAGAAAAGGCCATGTTTGGAATACCTACTCGTGCTGCAACAACCAACAGCACTGCAAGAATAGCCACCAGTACTCTTCCCCCATCATGGGAAGAGGTTCAGGAAGAGTAACAGATTCTGATGGAGGAGGAAACACCTCTATCACGCAAGTTCTCCTCCTCCCCTGACGAGGTGTTGGTGTCTTGACCACCCCCCTATGCAGATCATTTTAGGACCTTTGAGAACCTAATGAAATGACTCATAGGTTCCCTTTACATCTCTACAGAAGAGGTACAAAGTCAGCATTCCCTTGTGGACATTCTACATATCATGTTCCATAAGTAAGATAGCCCTGTTCATTAACAAGGCACTCTAATCTCCAGTCTGTAATCTATGGCAGATACTAGACACTCTGCCACTGCACTTTCAATAGTTCCTTAGAATGTGTGTTGACTAGTTATGATATGTTCCATCTTTTATTTAACTGTGACACTGAGTACCTTTCCCAAACCTGAAGAAGAGCTCTGTGTAGCTTGAAAGGACTCAAGGGGAACATTGAGGTTGCTGGAGATTTATGTACCTAGAACAAAGAGGCCTTTTAGTAAATCACAGACTGCACAATGCTCCTGACCATTCCACTGCAACCAGTATCACACCTACTCCAGACCTGTAGAACCTCTTAGAAGGAGGTACAAATCTCAAAAGAAGGGACCGCCCTCGACAATGGCCTCTCTACCTGAACCTTCCTCTAAATGGCCATTTTGACAACCTTCCTCCCCACTCCTCCAGATCTGTTGTATGAACCCACCATTTGACACTCTCCCTTCCCCCTCCCCTATTTGGGAACCACCTATCCCACTTTCTACTTGCTTGGAAACATATCACCACAGATAAGTGAATTCTAGAGGTGGTTTCTACCGGATACGCTATCCATTACCATTCTATTTCCCCTGCCTCCTCACACACTTCAGGAACTCCTCTCACAGAGTCTTGTAAAGCAGGTGGTCCAATCCCACCTGCATCTGGGCATTATAGAGCCAGATCCCCTGGAGTTTGCAGGGAGAGTGTTTTTTATTCCAAATATTTTCTGTTCCCCAAAAGAAATGGCATCTGTAGTCTGATTCTGGACCTTAGGAACCTGAACACCAACATTCTTTCACAGCACTGGCTATCATAATCCCATCCCTAAATCAGGGGGATTGCTTTGTTGCCCTTGACCTTCAGGATGTGTATTTTCACATTGCTTGCTACCCCTCTTACAAAAGCTTTCTGTGCTTTCATTGGCATGTAACGTTATTAATATGGTGTCCTTCCCTTTGAACTCTCCAGGGCCCCGTGGGTCTTTATGAAGATCCTCTCTGTAGTTGCAGCTCACCTGCGTCAATGGAGTATAGCAGTCTTTCCCTATCTGGACGACTGGCTCTTCAAGGGCTGTATGGCTCTGGAGGTCCAGTTGGCAGCTAACAAGGCCCTAGCCTTGTTTCAATCCATGGGCCTATGCATCATGTGGAAAGTCCACATTAACGCTCATTCAGTGGATAGATTGATAGATTTCACTGGTGCTATTCTGGACTCTCTAACCACCAGAGTTTGTCAACCTGAGGACCAGTTCTCCACCATGTTCAGTCTGATCACTATTTGACAACAGTTAGGGCCTGACTTTAACTTCTGGGTCACGTGTCATCTTTGACATTTATTATGCCTCATGTGAGACTGCATTTCTGTTTCTGTAAGGCCTGGCTCAAAATCATGTTCTCCCAAAAAAGACACAGCTTTGCCAAATGAGTCACCATACCTCTGCAGGCACTGAACTACATCAGGTGCTAGAAAGATCACCTGAAGATTTGTGCAGGAGCCCCATTCTCATGCCTGCCACCAGCAAGAATCATCATGATGGATGCCTCTCTTTAAGGCTTGGGGGCTCACCCACAAAGCTCCACAGCATGAAGCGAATAGTCTCCACAAGAAATGTTGCTTCAAATCAATATCTTAAAACTAAGAGCAGTTTGTTTTGTGGGCCAGCACTTTCTCCACAACATTCATGGACTCCCAATCAGAGTAATGATAAACAGGGCAGCAGTGTACTATATAAATGGACAAAGAGGAGCAAGATTCCAGTCCTTATGTGCAGAATCACAAAAACTGTGGAACGGGTGCAGTGCTCACTGCATAGAGATCTCTGTGGTTGACTTACCAGGCCTCCAAAACATTGTGGCAGGTTCCCTAGGCGGGAACTTCCATGAGGGATAAAAATGAGAGTGCAACAACTTGGTTTTTCTTAGCCTCTGCCAAGCATGGGGCCTCCCCACAGTGGTTCTCTGTGCAATTTTGGCCAGTGTGAAACACGTCTTCTGCTCCAAGGGGGGTAGTGGCTGGAATTCTTTAGGAGACACCCCCCTAGTCCTCTGGCCCCATGTTTTTCTCTACAACAACCCTCCTACACCATTAATCCTCAGGACCTTAATCAAATTGAGACATGAGTAGGTGAGGGCCATCTTAATAGCGTCTTCATGGCTGAGATAAATGTGATATTTGCCTCAGTGCTTCCCTCTCAGGTTGGATTTCCTGACATAGAATTCAGGCACTATGAACCACCTCAACCTCATCTCTCTGAGCCTCAAGGTTGGCTCCTTGATGGCTCATGAATTTAGAGTTGAATTGCTCAGCAGAAGTCCAGTCTGTATTTTTGAGTAGTAGGAAGCCCTCCACATGTAAAACTTACCTGCAGAAATGGAAACACTTACTTTTTCTGGTGTTCCCACCACTCTGTATCTGTTTCTGAAGCTCCTTCCTCTCTTGAAGATCCTCAGTTACCTGTTGGAACTGAAAACAGAGGGACTATCAATGAACTCTGTTAGATACACCTGGCAGCTGTTATAGCCTTCTGTTTGCTTATTGAGAGCCTTTCAGTCTTTGCCCAATCTACCATGGCTGGATTCCTTAAGGGCTTCTCTAATTTATTTCCTCATGTCTGGCACCCCAAACCTCCATGAGACTTCAATTTGATCCTCAGCACCTTAGGAACCCCTCATTTGAATTTATGGGTACCTGTTTTTTCTTTCATCTGTCCCTGAAGATTTCGTTCCTGGCAGTCATCACCTCAGGGTGATGGGTGGGAGAATTTGGGATGATGGTGGTCAACTGGCCACCCACTACCATGACAAGCTGCACCACCTCCATCCTCAATTTCTGCCAAAGGTCTTGTTGGACTTTCACATCAATCATTATATCCATTTACTGATATTTTATCTTGAGCCCCATTCTTTGGGAGAAGAGGATTGCCACCACACTGTAGATGTTAGAAGGACAATTGGCTTATTTCATAGAATATTAGGGTTGGAAGGGACCTCAGGAGGTTATCTAGTCCAACCCCTTGCGCTGGGCAGGACTAATTTTACCCTAGTTCTCTAAATGGCCTCCTCAAGGATTGAGCTCACAACGCTGGCTTTAGCAGGCCAATGCGCAAACCACTGAGCTATCCTCCCCCACTTCTAGCCGGATAGGTCAAGAACCTCTAGGGCAGGGGTCGGCAACCTTTCAGAAGTGGTGTGCTGAGTCTTCATTTGTTCACTCTGATTTAAGGTTTTGTGTGTCGATAATACATTTTAACGTTTTTAGAAGGTCTCTCTATATAAGTCTAAACTATTGTTGTATGTAAAGCAAACAAGTTTTTTAAAATGTTTAAGAAGCTTCATTTAAAATTAAATTAAAATGCAGGTCTTATCAGTTTAGTGCAGTGGTTCTTAACCTGGCGTGCACGCACCCCCTGGGGCAGGGCCGGTGCAAGGATATTTTGCCATGCTCACTCCCTCCTATTTCCCACCCTGATTGCCCCGGTCAGAACCCCCAACCCCCCCTGCTCCTTGTCACCTGACTGCCCCCTCCTGGGACCCCTGCCCCTAACTGCCCCCCAGAACCCCACCCCCTACCTAAGTCTCCCTGATCCTTGTCCCCTGACTGCCCCCTCCTGAAACCCTCCCATCCTAACTGCCTCCTCAGGACCCTACACCCTACCTGTCCCCTGATTGCCCCAACCTGCCCCCAGACAGACCCCCGGGGGACTTCCACGCCTCATCCAACCACTTCCCACCCCTTGACAGGACCCTCAGAACTCCCGACCCATCCAACTCTCCCCCTTCTCCCTGACTGCCCCCGGGACTCCCCTTACCAGGGCTGGTGAGACTCTGGCTCCACATGCAGGCAAAACTCCATGCGGAGTGCTGAGGCAGCAGGAGGGGGGGAGCTGCGGGAGGGGCAGTGGCGGCTCACACTTCTAGGAGTCACAGAACCAAAGCGCGGTGAGTGGAGAGCCGGGGGAGTGTGCCTGCCTGGGCTGCGGTCCGGTGCCACCCCCCCGGGGGGTGGAGAGGGAGCTCCTGCAGTGGATACATGCTGGCGGCGGGCCTCATGCACCCCCCATTTCTCCTTTCACCGTGCTTGGGCTCTGCAGCTCCCAGGAGTGTGAGCTGCTGCTGCCCCTCCCACAGCAGGTTCAGGGCCCCATGCCCCAGCGGCTCACACTCCCGGGAGCCGCAGAACGAGTGCGGTGCGGGGGGAGCGAAGGGGCATGCCTGACAGCAGTCTGGGGTCCTGGCCACTCAGCTGGCCGCGTGCACTGAGAGGGGCCGGCAGCCAGGACCCCAGCTGACAGCCACGTGCCAAGCAAAATCGGCTCGCGTGCCAAAGGTGGCACACGTGCCGTAGGTTGCCGATCCCTGCTCTAGGGCTTCCCCTAACTGTTTGTATCCGTCACTGAAACAATGAAAGGACAGTCAGTTTCCAATACAAAACTATCCAAGTGGGTTTCAGATTTCATCCTAGCCTGCTTTGAAGCCACGGGGGCGTTGGCCCACTCTATCAGGACTCAGTCTATAGCCTGTCTTAAGGATGTTCCTGTAGAGGAAATTTACAGGGCTGCAACCTGGTCCTCAGTTCACATATTCTCCAAGCATTGTACTATCTTACCCGTGTCCAAGAAGGACATGATCTTTGATGATGCTGTCTTTTGAACTATCTTAGATCTGTTTCCTCAGCATCTGCCTCTACACTGAGTTTTATTGCTTGGGAGTGTTTTTTGGTGGAGCATCATAGGAACATATACTCAAAGAAGGAGAGGTTACTTACCTGTACAGTAACTGGAGTTCTTTGAGATGTTTTGTTGTTATGCGTGTTCCACTTCTTGCCCTCCTTCCCCTCTGCTGCAGTAGGCTCAGTAGCTGAGAAGGAACTGGCACGATGGAGGTCTGTTCCTTCTTATATACAATCACACTGGAGCATGATGTTGTATAGCGTGCAAGCATGGCCCTATGTACACTGCTAATTTAAATCTCCAGTTTAGAGCGCATGGGCATGTGTGCATCCTATGGTGGAGACCTGTAGGGACAAAACTACTCAAAGAACTCAATAGGTAATGAAACTTTCCTTAAAGCCAGTTTTGTAGATTTGTCAATTTCAACTTCAGTTGTGTGAAAATAACATAATCAAGTTGTTATCATAGTCAAGTTAAATGAATCTCTATAACTTTGATAACTGAGCATTTCCACAAAGACGTACTCATGTTGACTGTGTTCATGGCTATGGCAGAAGCTTAACATTCACTAGCTAAGAAGTTTCAGAGTGGTAGCCGTGTTAGAAAAAAAACAAAAACCCAAGGAGTCCTTATGGCACCTTCAAGACTAACAAATGTATTTGGGCATAAGCTAGCCCATGAAAGCTTATGCCCAAATAAACTATCTAAGAAGTTAAACTACAGTATTTTCTCACATAATGTATTGGGGTGGATTGATTTTAATCAAAGTCATTTAAATCAGCAAGCAGGAAACTTTCATTTAAATCATCTATTTTAATTGTGGTTTGCTTTTGTAGTTTTTAATAATTTTCCCAAGGAAAGGTTGAATCTCATTGGTTGGTAGCCATTAAAACATGTTAATTTGCAACTAAATATAGCTGATACGCCTCAGATGGTTCTTTTTCTAACCAGGAGGACACATTAGATCTGTGCACATTTATTTAAGCAGTGATGTAGCTTAACATACATTTTTCAGATTCTTAATTTTTGCTTTTGTATTATGTTAGAAAATGGAGAATAATGCATTTCTTTATTGGATGATGATTACTTTTTTACTCATAATTTCTCTTAAAATCTCTTTGGAAATTCAAATTCAACTTAAAGTGCACAAAAGCAACATTTTAATAGTTTTGTTAAATAAAAATATCTTAAATATGCTGGAAACATAAGGAAAAGAGTTTACCAAAATATTTATCAGAACGTGTTGTTTTGTAAGTAAAATTGTTTCATTAAAACAAAGGAAACATTATTTGTAGTTAGTGAATTGAGCTAATTGTTTTCTGGTCACTATATCCTTCAAAGTTTTAGAACTAGTAGATCCCATCCTCCCACATCTCATTTTTATTCATAGATTGTAAGAGGAAAACAAGCTTTTCTGCTTTTTCAGCTCCCTCTTGGTTTCTTAACTTTGAATGAACTTAGTCACTGAACTGAACTAACTGAATAAACTTAAATGAAGAAAATATTTTCTCTGCATCTGCAGGAGAGGCTTCTGCTGTCAAAAGCTAGTTTAGTACTTCAGCAAACTCTGGTTCCAGATGCTTAGCCAATAACTTCCACCTGTTCAGTGGTCTGACTTTCTTAAAAACTTGATGGCAAACATGTACCGCTTAATATTATTTTTTGTGTTTAATTTAAATGATTTCAATGGATTGTAATATGTTTAGGTCTTAACATAAGTTTTCAATTTCAATATTAATTTTAAATTAGTTTATTTGAAAATTTCCTGTATTTAATTTAAATAAAATAATTCAATTTAAATAGAAAACCCAATACTAAATTGTTTAAAAAAATTAATTTTTATCCACCCTATAAAGTGCCACTCTGTTATTCTTTCTTTTTGCCTTTTTTAAACAAATATAATTGTAAATATACTTTTTCCTACTTAAATCCCTATGTATTATGAGAATGTAGCTTATTTCAGAATGTAATGATTGCTTACCTTTCTGAGAAATTATAGAAGAGGTCTTTGTAAAGTAGGCGATCACATTTTTTAAAAAAAAGTTGGTTTTTTTTTGGTCTGTTTCACAGAGTTTATTCCCTTGTCACCATATGAGGACTGTGATCTGATCCTGTTGTCTTGGAGCCTCTATGTATAAACATATCCCAAGAATTCTGTTGAAGCAGAAAGGGAGTATAGTAGTGCTGGTCAAAAAATTTTCAATTTTTTTTTTGACAAGAAGCTGTTTTAATCAAAATTTAAATATTTTGAAAAATGCATCAATTTCAACAAAAATCCCAATGGAAAAATATTTTGTTTCATAAAATTCTTGTTTTGATGAATTCTGAAAAAACATTTTGGGAAATTCCAAAAATTTCATTTTGAATGTTATGTTTTTTAAAATATTTTAATATTTCCATTATTTTTGTATTACTCTGCTACATCAATAGTAGTCATAATATGCACTACTTATCAGAATGTGCACAAGCATGTCTTAATGCGCATTGATACTTCTGACTGCCATAATGTGACACAAAACCCCCCTGAATTTTTCAATTATTTTTATTTAAAAAATCATTTTATTGTTTCATTACACTGTTTCATTTAGACACAAACAGGAGACACTTTGTTCTAGAAAAGAGAAGCTGTTTCATTCAGCATCTGCCCTTAATGATTTAAAAAAATAAATTAAAAATACTGATGTTATGAAATAATGCAAAAATAATATAAAATGAAGTAAAACCATCATAAAATAAACTCTGAAACAAAATTCTGAGTTTTGACTCCCACCCCGAGTGCTTCAGATCAATGTGTGGCCAAGGAAGAGAAGGGAGACCAGGATGATGCTTCCACAAAAACAAGTGTTATGCTTCATTCACACTTTTTAAAAACCTTTTCCCTAGCCATCTGATTAATAAGAAAATGCTGAAAAGGGTTAGGAGTTCAGGGTTGTTAACCTCTCTTGCAATTTAAGTCTCAATTTACAACGTCATGTTACAGGATTTAGAATTCTCCCATTGACCAAGCTGCTGCCTCTTGAGGTAGGGGGTAAGACTATGTAAACCAACAGGACAAGCCCTCCCGTCAGCATAAGTAGTGTCTACACTGAAGCACTACAGCTTGTGTAGACAAGCCCAAAGGAATACATGTAGTACACTTTATGTGGTATTGTACAGATGGTCTGAAACTCGGGCATCTGGAGGTTTATCAATATGGTTTATCTCAAACTGGAAAGCCTATATCACCAAGAAAGCTTAATGGACAGCAATGTTGCATAATTGAAGAACCCTATGAACCACTCCATTTCAGTATTGAAGGGGGAGGGGAGAGCTCAGTGGTTAGAGCATTGGCCTGTTAAACCCAGGGTTGTGAGTTCAGTCTCTGAGGGGGCCATTTAGGAGTCTGAGGCAAAAATCTGTCTGCAGATTGGTCTTGCTTTGAGCAAGGGGTTGGACTAGATGACCTCCTGAGGTCCCTTCCAACCCTGACATTCTATGATTCCATTTTTCAATAAATGCCACATTTCTGGTGACATCAATTCATCAGAGAAGACCAGTGAATATCATTGTCAAGGACCTAATGATCCATTTCCACAGACAAGCACTGAGGCTGGTCCTGAGGCATGCCTGGCGCTTGTTCCTAAACTGATTTCAGATAGTCCTAAAGGCAACTCAGCAGTGGCTGTTCTGAAAACTACTGGTGGGAGTGTGTGTGTGCATGCATGCTTTGAAAACATACATGTGAGGTACAACCTGGTGTCCAAATCTCACATTAAAAAATGTCTTCTATCAGAACTTCTAGTGTATTTGTGGCCATTGTTCATGATGGGGTATTCCATCTGTGCCCTTGTGTTTTTCTCAGATCATAGGTAAAAGACAACTGTATTCATCAGTCAATTGTGTCCTATATCAAAATGCCTTAATCTGGTTGGATCATAAAGCAGTGACATCTTATGAAACAGTTGGAGAGAACCAAGAGCTGTAATTTTTGGAAAGACATTGTCACCTACACCTATAGTAGTGAATTTCCTTGCCTTGAAAATCTGTCATGTCATTGGCAAAATAAGTGGCTGGGTGTACTTGCATAATTGCAGACAGCTCTGTTAGAGGTTTTGTAAATGTCTGATATAGCCCTTTATAAAATCATAGAATCATGGGTTTAGAAAGGACTGCATGGGTCATCTAGACTAACTCCCTGACAAGATGCAGGATTATACCATCCAAGACAGATGGCTATCCACCCTCCTTTTGAAACCCTTCAGTGAAGAAGCTTCCACTACCTCCCGAGGTGTCTGTTCCATTGTTCTACTATTCTTATAGTTAGGAAGTTTTTCCTGAGATTTAATCTAAATCTGCTATTCTGTAGTTTGAACCCATTGCCTCTTGTCCTGTCCTCTGTGGCAAAAGAGAACATTTCTTCATCTTTTTTATGGCAGCCTTTTGAGTATCTGAAGACCACTATCATATCCCTCCTTAATCTCCTCTTTTCCAAACTAAACATACCCAGTTTCTTCAGCTTTTGCTCATATGGCTTTCATCTGATCCCTTTGATCATCTGTCGTTTGCCTCTAGATCCTTTCCAATATCTCCACATCCTTTCTATACATCGATGACCAAAATTGAACACAGTACTCCAGCTGAGACCTAACCAGCGCTGAGTAGAATGGTACTATCACTTCCTCTGACTTGCTTGCTATGCCTTTGATAATACAACCTAAATTTGCATTTGCTTTTTTTCAACAGCATCACATTGCTGACTCATGTTGAGGTGGTGATCCATCACATCTCCCAGATCCTTCTCAGCAGTGTTGCTGCCAAGCCAATTATCCCCCATTCTGTATTTGTGTGTTTGGTTTTTCTTCCCTGAGTGTAGCACCTTACATTTATCTTTTCTGAATTTCATTTAGTTGTTTATCATCCAGTTCTCCAATTTATCAAGACCCCTCTGAATGTTAGCTCCATCCTCTAAAGTATTGGCATCCCCCACTATCTTTGTGTCATCTGGAAACTTGATCAATATGTTCTCTATACCTACATCTTGGTCATTAATAAAGATGTTAAATAACACAGGACCCAGAACAGATCCCAGTGGAACCCCACTTGAAACCTCCCTCTAATCCAACGTCATTCCATTAATAGTTACTCGTTTGTGGTTGTTCACCCAATTATGTATCCACTTACCTGCGTTTCTCCAGCTAACTTATAGAATATCATGTGGAACTGTGTCAAAAGCCTTGCTGAAGTCCAAGTATATTATATCTGCCACATTCCCCCATCCACGAAAATCAGTTATCCTGTCAAACAAGGAAATCAAGCTGGTGTGGCATGATTTGTTCTTACAGAGTACTTTGTAATATACAACACAGTTTCACTGTTGAGAGAGGAATTCTCTTCATCAGTGCTTTTTCTGTCACTGTAGTACCTAGAGGACTATGATCTTGTATAACTTTCATTATTTCTGTTATTTAGGTCCCAGTTCAAAATAGTATTAGCTGCCTAAACTTGATTCTTAAGTAGCATTACAGTGATTTTATGTTTTCTAAATCTGGTTAGACAACAGGGCAATTGACAGCATTGTCTAAGCATCCCCTATTTTTTGTTGACTGCAAATACAAGGTAATTATGGATCCTTTCTGACTGAGAACTTTTCACTTTCATGTGGCTCAGTAGGGTGCAGGATTTTGCAAGGTCTTACAGTAGTAGGGAGCTGCATTATCCTACTTACAATCAGGATCGGCTCCAGGTTTTCTGCTGCCCTAAACGGCAGGGGGAAAAGAAAAAAGCCGATTGGCAGCACTTCGGCAGCAGAGGAAGAGAGGGACTGAGGGACCTGCCACTGAATTACCGCCAAAGACCCGGACGGGCTGCCCCAATAGCGGACAGAGTGCTGCCCCTTTGTATTAGCCACCCCAAGCACCTGCTTCCTTAGCTGGTGCCTGGAGCCGGCCCTGCTTACAATCTTGGAATCACTCTGAGAGCAGGTGTCCCCTGACACTATCAAAATGAAGTTTTATATTACAAAAGTGTATGTGAAAACTAGCAGCACATACAAATATATAATAGAATCATAGAATATCAGGGTTGGAAGGGACCTCAGGAGGTCATCCAGTCCAATCCCCTGCTCAAAGCAGGACCAATTCCCAACTAAATCATCCCAGCCAGGGCTTTGTCAATCCTGACCTTAAAAACCTCTAAGGGAGGAGATTCCACCACCTCTCTAGGTAACCCATTCCAGTGCTTCACCGCCCTCCTAGTGAAAAAGTTTTTCCTAATATCCAACCTAAACCTCCCCCTCCCCCACTTGCAAACTTGAGAACATTACTCTTGTTCTGTCATCTTGTGCCACCTCACTGAGAACAGTCTAGATCCATCCTCTTTCTTTGGAACCCCCTTTTCAGGTAGTTGAAAGCTATCAAATTCCCCCCATTCTTCTCTTCTGCAGACTAAACGAAATCCTCAGTTCCTCTCATGCCTTCTCCTCATAAGTCATGTGCTCCAGCTCCCTATAAATCATTTTTGTTGCCCTCCGCTGGACTCTTTCCAATTTTTCCACATTCTTCTTGTACTGAGGGGCCCAAAACTGGACTGCAGTACTCCAGATGAGGTCCCTCACCTATGACCGAATAGAATGTCGAATAGAGGGGAATGATCATATCCCTCCATCTGCTGGCAATACCCCTACTTATACAGCCCAAAATGCCATTAGCCTTCTTGGCAACAAGGGCACATTGTTGACTCATATCCAGCTTCTTGTCCACTGTAACCCCTAAGTCCTTTTCTGCAAATCTGCTTCCTAGCCATTCGGTCCCTAGTCTGTAACAGGGAATGGGATTCTTCCGTCCTAAATGCAGGACTCTGCACTTGTCCTTGTTGAAAGTAAGGTAAGTCTGCAATCCAGTGAGACTTTTGGTAAGAGAATCAAAGGACTGCGTCAGATTTCTTGCATCTAAAGTAATATTTTAATTTCATTACTGCTTCAACAACTCCTTTAGTTCTCCTTATTCAGTTTTAGGATTAAGTTGAATCACTTTTCAGAGTGGCAACATCACATTTATCTGTAGTAGGTTTTAAGTTGCTTCTTGGTGGCTATTCTTATTCTTGGACCTGCTATGAAATAGTGCTATTGGCTGTCTGAATCTTGAAGCTCATTTCAGCTCTGTTAAGGATAATTTTTTCCATGTAAGGCATATTGCTCTCATTCACTGTTGTGTTGCGACCCCATTTGGCAGGTTTCTTGTTGATGGTTTTGTCTTTTTCATTCTTGATTATTGTAACGTTATGTTAACTTGTAATTGACAGACAAAGTGGTATACATAATTTTTACAAATTGTTAAATAATTGCATGATTTGATACCTCCTGTGGGTTATTTGTAATTTACTATTATTATTATTATATGCCTGCTAAAAACCTTTCCACATCAAAGTCGATTGCCTGTATGTTGCAGACCTTTACCTGTTTACCTTAGGGCAGGTTCCTTTACTTTCCTATCTCTAGCAACATGGAATAATTTCCCTGTTGCCTTTTATCCAGGTTCCTTCATTATTTAGCTTTGAACATTTTACTTTTTTTTTTTCAAACAGCTTATTGATAAGTTCTGTTTTTCCTTTCTGAAAGTCATTTACAAGTAGCAACAGCACTAGTGTACCAGTTAAGGTAAATCTAAGTTACCTGATGATGTATGAAATAGTGAGGACCAGATTGTGATCTGTACTTTGCTGCAATCTCATTGACTTCAAGGAATGTTTATATCATTGTAACTGAGCTTGGAATTTGGCCTGGTATGTACCTAAATCAGAAAGGAAGCATGAAAAAATATGTAACAGTATAGTTAAATGGCAAAGTTCAAGATGTTTTTAAGCCATATAGATACCCTTTAGAAAATGGAAATCCAGCCCAAATGAAATCAATAGAAAGGATAATAAATTGTGCTATTTTAAATATAAGATGAAAATATAGAAGAAGTTGAAATGTGAAGAATAAGTAACCAAAGATACACTAATGCAAACAGACAAACCAATACAAACAAACAATAAAATATCAAGGAATTATTTAAGTATATTGAAAGAAGGATTCTTGGGAGAGACTCAGTGGATCTGCTGGTCTTCCAGATTGTAAAGAGAGGAATTAAGAAAGATAAAGACATTACAGAGAAGTTAAATGATTTCTTTACTTAAGATTTCAACATAGAGGGTGTTGGGGCAATTCCTACCCCAGGCGTAATCTTTTCAGGTAATAAAGATGGCATATTGGCAGAGATCAAGGTGTGAAAAAAGGAGTTAGGACATATTGATAAAGAGCAAAAAATCACCAGGCCCAAGTGATATTGCAGTACTGGAACTAGCGGCATTTAATATATTTAATGATGTGAAAAGGATTGAATAGTGAGGTGGAAAATTTGCACATGTTATAAAATTGTTTGTCAGTCAAGAGCAGTAGCTTGGACTTTGCCTGACTGGTGAATTGCTGCTACTCTGGTAAGTTCTGCCTCTTAAGTCATGAAAGCACCTTTGTCCCAGATCCCTGCCAGAACCAGAAAGTTGAGCCGGGGTCTGGGTTTCATAATATGATATACTTACTCAAAAAATAATAAAAACAAAATTTACTTGTTAATTTAGAATATAGGCTATTTCATGTCATCCACACTGGGCATTATAATGAGACCTACTGCAGGCAGAATCATATTGGTAATATTGTTTTGAAATTTAAAAGAAATTTGTTGTTGTGATTCCAGTCAAAATATCACATTTAGCAGTAGGAGCAAGTGACATATGAAACTTTTGACAGCAGTTGTGTTAGAAGTGGCAGCATAAAAGAAGGTGAAGGTTGATTCTGTACAGTAGTTTTACAACTGCACTGTTACAATTACTGTTGCAAAATGTTTGAGATCAATATCTTTACATTCTTGACTTATTGTAACACTGTCAAAATGTTATGAATTTACTGGCAATAACTAAGTGTGTGACTCAGTATAAATTGCTTATCCTTTAATAACCCATCTTTGCTCTTAATCATGTGACTATTGTTTTCATTATCTTTATTTCCTTTTCTCTGTGTCTATTGCTTTATTACTTTACCATCTTAAGTACATCATGCTTTGCTTTAAACAGCATCCAAAGGTCATCATTCCAAAGAGAAGCTTGCAGTAGTTAATGGGTATTAAACTACTGGTAACAGCTGTAAAAAAAAACTTGGCTACTAGTGTTAAAGTTAGATATTTTTGTCATTCTAAAGCAATTTGAGTACAGTTTTGATACCATACCATATTATTTAATTTGTATGTTTTGTCATTTGTTACTTTTAAAAAATGTTCAAAAGGCACATAAAATTGGGTTTATATGTTAAATTACTTGTTTATATACATTTTTTCCCCTCAAAAACATTTTAAAATATTTGCATTGATGTTCACTTGTTACTCTCTGCAACCTGTGTCTCCACTAAACCTTTTTCTCTTTAAATTCCATTGAAACCATTGGTGGAGCTATACTTAAGTGGGCAGGTGTTCTTGCTAGGGATCCTGATGTAGGATCAAGGCCTGATGAAGTAGTCTGAATTTAATTAATCTTCAGTTGTAAACAGACAAGTGTAGTTTTTTGTCCTTTTCATTTCCTGGATGTATTTTTGATTTAGGATGAAAATAGTTCTGGGGAATGCTTATATTAAATGTAGAGAGTGAGAGTGTGAAGGATTTTACTAAACTCTTAAGAAATGTTATAAAACCTATATTTTGGGCTAAATTACTTGATACTGTCCTTTTTAAATATAAAGTGACATAACAGGAAGCCAAAGTAACTCTCAATGAGAAGCACTTTTCATCATGAGAAAATAATGACTTTTTTACTTTAATCAATATTGGCATTTCTGACACTAGTGGAGTGAAACTCCTCTGAAAGAGGAAAATAGTTTTTATTCTGCTTTGATGATGATGTAGTTTGCAGAGGAAAATATGGTAATTATTTCAAAAAATTTTTGTTTAAAAATATTTTTCTTGACTTCTAAATCATTTTAAAGGAAGTTTAAAAACTGATTTGTGATTTCTTACATGGAATTTCAGTATTAACAGATACACTGATAGCTACTTAGTGTCCTAGACACCTTGAGAGAATGACTCAGAAATGCCAGCTTTTTTTAAAAAAAGCAATAATATGTCTTTCCCAGTTTATTCATGGTATTTTGTCATCTTTCAGATTGCTGAGAAATTAGCACAGTTTTTCTTAGCATTTTGGAAAAGTTGAAGTTTATGGGGAGTTTTTACATCATCTCCGAATAATTTATTGCAATAAACTAACAAAGTTTACAAAAACATTACTGTTCACCGTCTATTGGAGGCTATGGGCCCAAAAAAATAGGCATTGAAGTCAATGGAAAATTTCTCATTGACTTCCATGGGCATTGGATCAGGCCCCAAATAAGCACTAGCAGTAGTTGAGTGATAAATGGTAACCATGAACCTTCATATGAAGTTCAAACCACAGATCTCAGTTCAAGGCAACCCTAGACTTTTGACAAAAAGGAGTAGTCATTTAATCATCAAGGTAGTTATGGCAATATTTTGTTCTAGGTTAGAAAATGCCACCTGTATCTGCTAGAGAGAGGGAAAGATAGAGTATGTTTGTTTGATCGGACTAAAAGAAATTGTGCCCAACCTCCTGGATTCGGGGGGAGAGCCAGCCCTTTCTCCTTTTTTGGAACATGGAGGAATATGCTGGGAGGAGGAAAAGGGTATCGCCACCTTCCATTGCCTGGTGGAGGGGCATAGAGGAGTTGATTGGTTATTACTCCCTCCTCCTCTATAAATTTAAAACCTGCCTGGACTTTCAGGAGCCATCTTGCTTTATGGCTGTTGTGGCAGAGCTCTGACCTTGCTCCCGTGGGTCCTGCGCTTCTAGGTGGTTTATGCTAGCCTCAGTGGCTCACTGTGACCCTCCACATAGCCCTTGTCTCTCTAGGGCCAGGGTTACAGTCTACTGAGCCCTTTTCATCATAGGTCAGCAAGGAGGTTGGTGAGAGAACTCCTACAGTCTGTGTTCAGCCTCCTGTCCTGACAGGGGCCTGACTTCCTGTCCCAGGAGATGTTCCTGTAGTGGTGGGTTGCGGGGAACCCGGGCCCGCCCTCTACTCCAGGTTCCAGCCCAGGGACCCTAATGGTAGCAGTTGTTGGCAGCCAATCTTTCACTGCCAGAGTTGCTAATCATTCCCTGGGCCACTTCCCCACATGCCGTGCGGCTTCTGCTTCTCCCATTCTTGCGCTACACTCTCCTTACCTGAGAGGGCTCCTTTAACAATGGTCTGAGGGTGTTCACATTTAACCAGGCCCCTTCAGCCCACCACTCCACCCACTGGCTCTTTCCTCTGCGTCTGACTGGTGGAGCCCCCTTTCTTTTTTTTTTTTAATTTTTTTTTTTTTTTAAATAGTATCACAGGGCCTTAATTAGAAGTCAGGTGGATTCACGTTAACTGAATGACCCTAACGACTACTCTTGCAGGTTTAATTAGAGTCCGGTGTTCTCGTTAGCCTGGAGCAGCCCCTGCTCTGGTCAGTCAGGGAACAGAAAACTGTTAATCCAGTGGCCAGTATATCTGCCTTCTGCTATTCTGCTGTACCCAACTGACCTGGATTTATCACACTGTCCTATCATGCCTCCCCATTGTTGCTGTGATTCCAGGATGTTGTGGGTCTGACCAGTCATCTACTCTTAGGATCAGGAAGGAATGTATTCCCCATTGCCTCAACTTAGCAGAGATATAGTGGGCTTTTCACCTTCTTCACAGCATTATGAAAGTCCTGTCAGAAAAAAGGAGTAGGAATGGGAAGTTAAGAGATAATATGGGCAATATTTTGTTGTCGTAGCTTGCAGCTGGTGTCCAGTGTGGATAAAAGCTGAAAAGGGACAGCTTCCAGAGGTAAACGAGACCCAGGATTTGCTGGTATCTATAAGAGAAAGGGAGACTTGGAGTCTTTGCTGACTGAGGTCCCTGTTGATACTCTCTTGTGGGGGGTGAAGGCAAGGGGATTCAAAAGTAAGCTGTTTCTAGGGGAAGATGGAAGAGGATGTTCCACAAGTTATTGATTTATATGGTGGGAACCCTGGAATAGCACATTGGGGCCCAGTTAAATGAGCAGTATGTGAGAAGGGGTAGGCATGTACACTCTGCCCTTTTGTTAAGTTACTAAAGCTGCATCCTGATGCTTAAATCCATTCCCATGTCTTTTATTCCCCTGCATTTCCTGATCAAAGGTCATAATGACCTTTCATGACCTTGATGAGGAATTTTCTTCTTGCTTTCTTTACTCAAACATTTGATATAATACGTGTCCTTCAATTTTATCAGTCCTTATTTTGTTTCTAATATGTTAGATAAATGAGTGGTCAGCTACAGATATCTGGAGCAAGAGTCATCCCTGGGTGGTTAGGTTAGCCTTGATTGTGTATTCTCTAAAGACACTCTTGAGTAATCCATTTTGAAGTGATACAATTCTGGCTTTTTTTAAAGGTATAAGTGTTCCAGTTAAGCAAGGTACAATTTGTGTGATGAGCTTGGCATAGCTCAGATATTTAATTCAATAGAAATTGTTGCTCAGCTTTTCTGGTGCAAAATGAATAGATGGTCTGGTCTCCCCTTGTCACCTCTGTTAGAAGTGTGTGTGTGAGTGAGCTCTTGGACTTTTCAGGAGACAAACTTCTTTTCTTCTCTGAAAGGTTGCATTCTGCACTCCCTGGCCTACTGGTAATTACTTGCATCCTCTACCTCATTCTTGCATGTAACATTTATGTATGCTAAAGTTTTTTGTATTTCATATAATCCATCCTTTTCTCCTACCCCTATGGTCTGCTTCTATGCCGCAACTGGGTTTCTGTGGCTAAATTTACTGTTACCAGTTTAGAGATTGCTGCAGCATCATTTTACACTGAAGATGCGTCAAGCCTCTGAGGTGGGTCCCAAAGAAGAAAATAGGTACAATTTTAAAATGCTAGTGTGCTAAGTGCACCTTTTAGCCTGGTTATTAGAGGTCACATTTCTAAAGCTGATGGAATTTCACTAACTTCCTTTGTGGGTCACCTTTAAGGGAGAACTGTTACAGTATCTCAGATTACTTTTCTTTTAATTATTTAAAGGCAATTGATTTTTTTCTCAAGTGATTCAACATCTCCATAAGAATGTTATATCTGCTTATTTTTGGAAGTTTGTTGACTGAAGTGATAATGTAATTAGTATAAGTAGGCAATGCCAAAAGAAAAGTAACTTCACACATTGCCTAAGGATACCTTGCTCCTACCAGTCCTTGTGAATCACTGTTCCTTTCAGAAAGGCTTATGTTCCTGTTAATTCCACCTGGCAAAATGTCTCACAACATCACCAATATCAAAAAATGACAAAACAACCAAGATGTAGAAAAATGACTGCCAAACACCTTCAATAACGTTCTAACTGTATGGGAGAAATAGTGACAAGAAAAGCAAAGTGACAGTAAACTGAGGGTATGTCTACATTGCAGCTGGGAGAGCGCTGCCCAGCCCTGGTAGAAAGACATGCGCTAGCTTGGTTTGAGGTAGTTTGATAAAAATAGCAGTCTGCATGTTGTGGTACCAATGGAGGCTTGGGCTGGCCACGTGAGCTTAGACCAGGGGTGGGCAAACTTTTTGGCCTGAGGCCCACATCTGGTTATGGAAATTGTATGGTGGACCATGAATGCTCACAAAATTGGGGGTTGGGATGTGGGAGGGGCTGTGGGCTCCGGCTAGGGGTGTGGGCTCTGGGTTGGGGCCAGAAATGAGGAGTTCAGAGTGCAGAAGGGAGCTCCAGGCAGGGAGTTGGGGGTGCAGGGAAGGGGGCTCTGGGCTGGGGTAGAGGGTTGGGGAGTGTGGAGAGTGATGAGGGCTCTGGCTGGGAGTGCAGGCTCTGGTGTGGGGCTGGGATGAGGGTTTTGTGGGGCAGAAGGGTGCTCCGGGCTGGGACTGAGGGATTTGAAGGGGGTGGTGGTCAGGGCTGGGAGAGGAGTTGGGGCATGGGAGAAGGTCGGGGTGCAGGCGCCGGGCAGTGCTTACCTCAAGCAGCTCCCGGAATCAGCAGCATGTCCCCTCTCTGCAGTTCCTGGCCAATGGGAGCTGCAGAGCCAGTGCTTGGGGCAGGGACAGCATGCGGAGCCTCCTGGCTACCCCTATGTATAGGAGCTGGAGGGGGGACATGCCGCTGTTTCCGGGAGCCGTGCGGAGCAGGGAAAGCCCCTGACCTCATTCCGTGGCAGGAGCTTGAGGGCCAGATTAAAAGGTCTCATGGGCTGGACACAGCCCGTTTGCCCACCCCGGCTTAGACTCAGAGGGTTAAGTATGCTTCCGAGCCTGAGCTGCTGCCTGAGTAGCAACATCCATGCTGCTATTTTTAGTGCACTGATCGGGCTGGGAGGCTTGCTCTCAGCTGCAGTGTAGACGCACCCCAAAAGGCTCTGTGGCAGTCACCCAGCGTTCAAGCCCAAACAATATACCTGACCTACTCTCAGAGCAGAAAACGAAGCAGAAAGGTGCAGTTCCTTTGCTGAACTGCTGCTGGGCATGTGATGTGTTCTTAGGTTGTGTGAAATTTACAGGTGCGTCACCATGAATGATGGAACGAGTAAGTCACAAAAGTTTTCAGAAGAAGAAATTCCATGTGATGTATGAAGTTTCTCATTTTTTCTTGTGGCATATCCTAATTCTACTAATTACGTTATCACACCAATAAAATCATCCAGAAAAGAACCCTCGCTAAAAAATGTTTTCAGTCTGGACTTCATTTATATTGCTGGCATACTAAATATAATCAAAGGAAAAATCAGATGCATATCCATTCTCTATAAGAAGGACTAAATCCTCAGCTCAGCACAGGGATGACTAGATGTTCAGGGACCTGGGCAGTTGTGTAGGAGGGCAGAGGAGATCCCACTCAGTCATGGCAAAGGCTAGTTCAGTCCAATGGCTGTAGTAGCAACTCAGTATTAGGTTGTCCAATGTATTCCCCACTTTGAGATGGATTGTCAAAGGTTCTGCATAGTGGTGTATCCTCTGGACTTGTCCTAAATCCTCCCGCATTATCAAATGTTCTTTGGGGAGAGCCTCCACAAATCCTCATTCCGCAGCTGGGGTCCAGAATTTGCCCCAAAGCACTGTATGTAAAGATATTCCTAAATATCTATTATTTGTTGATCTGAACTGGAGGCATAAAATTGGAAAGGTCAGTTCAGGACAGGATGGAATCTCTTTTATAGACAAGACAAAGGCAAACACAGATTAAGTTGAAGAAAAGTAAGACTAACTTAAACTCAAATGTTTGTACTCTGACATCTCTTAGCCTGTAAAATAGAATACCTGGAAGGATGCTTTCATGATTAAAACTAAGGCCAGGTCTACACTGCGACTTTAAATCGGTTTAATGGCCGATATACCGATTTAATGCTGTATCCGTTCACACGACGTCGTCATTAATATAGACTTAAACGGCTCCTTAAATCGATTTCGGAACTCCTCCCAAACGAGAGGAGTAGCGCTAAATTCGATAGTGATAACTTGGATTAGGGTTCGTGTGGACGGAAAATCGACGTTATTGGCCTCCGGGGGCATCCCCAGCAGTGCACACACTGACCGCATCTGGGGAACAGCAATCTGAAACTCGATGCAGCGGGGAGGTAAACAAGGAAAAGCCACGACAAAACTTTTGAAATTAGTCATTCCTGCTTTGCCCAGTGTGGAGCTGACTGATCAGCGGCTGGCATGCAGTCTGAAAAATCGAAAAAAAGAAGCTCCAGCATAGACGCGTACGGGAGATACTAGGTCTGATCCGCTGTATGGGGAGACAAATCTGTGGTATCCCAGCGTCCGTTACAGACACACAAAACTGCCAAAAGCGTTTGAATAAAAAACTCGCAGGATACACAACGGCGCTGACGTGACAAGCGTAAACGGGAAGCCAGAGACTCAAAATGGACGCTGCATTAAGGGAGGGAGGAGGTACGAGGACTCGCTATCCCAAAGTCCACAGCAGTCCTCTGAAGATATATTTGCATTCTGGCTTGAAGCTCCAAATGTCTGTAGGTTCAAACAAGTGTCTGGGCGTGGTTCAGGGAAAGCTCCTGCAGTTCTTCCGCCCCCCAACACCAGCGTGAAAAAAAAAGGGAAAAGAGAATCATTCCATTGACGTACTTTGCTATGTCACCACCCTATGTGTAGCTGGAATGCTGCTGGTAGATGCGGGATGCTACAGCAGTGAAGAGACAGTATCCGCTCCTCTCCATCTCCTCGTCCCCGGTGGTAGAACGGTGCTTCAGGACTGCGCCAACGCATGCCAGGAGAAAGTCCATGCCTATAATTGCTGCAACGAGAGGCAATTATTCCTGGTTACTATCGGCAGTAGAATAGGAACAGAACGGCTAATAAAGCAGACTTTCATCATCAGAAACTGGGGGCGGAAATTTTTGAAAAGCAAAATTTGGGGATTGACTCGCTTGGCAATGAGTCAATTCATCCCTTATGGTTTCTGTCTAAAATAGAGTCCATCCTGCCTGGACTGTCATGAGCCCGGGAGGCTGCCTCAAGTGGCCTCCTCCCACGCGACATCAAATTTTATCTCACTAAAAGTCTCTGTTTTCTTATTTCTTGTATTCCTCTACAACTTCATGGACAAACGGGGGAGGCAGCGTGACACGTAGCCCAGGAAGGTTGAGGGAGGAGGAAAGCAACGGTGGCACTTTCTTGCAGGGCACCCCTGTGAATACTGACACGGGAAGCTGGTGTTCTGATACACTGGATCTCTGTTACCTTGCCCGTATTATTCTAGGCAGGGACAGTGCATACTGGACGCGCTCTGGTCCGCAATCCGAACTCGGATGCGGAGGTGCCGGTAAACAAACAGC
>NC_133770.1:261283502-261369565 GCF_003597395.2 Chelonoidis abingdonii | reverse complement strand
TTTCGTGATCCCACTGTGGACGCGCTAAACCGATTTTATTAGATCTGTTTTGTAATATCGGTTTAAGCTAATTCGAAATAATCGTGCAGTGTAGACGTAGCCTAAGAGTAGGAGTCAAGTGACCTGAGTTTTTTATTTCTACCTCTGCCCTGTATTTCATTTGAAACCTGGGCAAGTCACTTGGGAATCTCTCTCAGGTACACAGGGTGTGAAAATAGGAATGAGGTGGGAAAACGACCTTCTCTAATTAAGACACCCCCTGCCCCCATTACATATCTCTCACTTGCTACCACTGGGCTGCTACTAGCCCAAGCACTGGGAGCAGTGATGAGAGGACTAATGTACATAAAGTGCTAGCAGCTGCTAACATGTTAACTACTGTTATCTTGACCTGCCTGGAGCGCTATCTATGTTCGCAGTGCCACCATTGCTACCGCCAGTGGAACTGGACTAGTGGTAATAATGGTGAGGAAATTTTAGGAAAAAAGTCTAAGGGAGGCACAGCCAAAGAAAGTGGCTAAGAATGATACATTGGGTAAGCAAAGGGAGTGGGGATATAGGAGGAGATGAGGGCACAATGTAAATGTGCTTTCTGTGCGCCCACTGGGTAGCCAGACACAAACTGGTGAACATTTCTTCAAATTAAAATAATAGATTTTTTTTTTTTAAAAATGTAGGATGAGATCTGCCAAGGTGTTTAAAGATATCCTGTAACCTATGGCAGATATGAGATCTGCCAAGGTGTTTTTTAAATGTAGGATGAGATCTGCCAACGTGTTTAAAGACATCCTCTATCCTATCTTTTGAGAGCTGGGTCTAGTTCTGTTTTTCCAGTGACTGCTTTGCAAATTTCTTGAAAGGAAACAGAGGACACCAAATCACAGAGTACTTTGAAGGTGAACTTGGGAAGCTTAAACTTTATACAGAAAAGATGTGAAGGCAGTAATAGGAAGTAGAAGGGTGAGATGGGGTTGGAACAGAGTTTCTGGCGCCCTAGGCAGAATTCAGGGGGCGGCATTTTGTGCGCTCCCCACAGGGTGCGCGGGAGCTTCCAGTTCCGCTTCCATCGTGCTGCCGAAGAAGGACCCTCCGCTGAAATGCCGCAGGCGACAGCGGCAGTCATTGAGCTGCTCAATTGCCTGCCACTGTTTTCCGTGGCACGTCAGCAGAAGGTCCTTCTTCGGCAGTGCGACTGGAGCGGAGCCGGAAGCTCCCGTGCGCCCTGTGGGGAGCGCACAAAATGCCGCCCCCCGAATCCTGGCGCCCTAGGCGACTGCCTAGGGTCGCCTAATGGAAGTGCTGGCCCTGGGTTGGAAGGTTGGGAGAGGTTGTCAGCCATGTTTTGGTTGGACTGCAGAAAGGAAAGATGAGAAAATGGGAGGCTGGGGAGTAGACAGCAGTTCTCAAACTATGGTTTGGGACCCCAAAATGGGTCGCAATCCTCTTTTAATGGGGTCGCAGGGTGGCATTAGACTTGCTGTGGCCTGGGCCGAAAGCTGAAGTCTGAGCCCCACTGCCCAGGGCTGAAGCTGAAGCCCAAGGGATTCAGCCCTCTGTGGCGGGGCTCAGGCTTCAGCTTCAGTTCTGGGCAGCTGGGCTCAGGTTACAGCTCCCCGCCCATGATTGAAGCCCTCAAGCTTCAGCTTCAGCCCCCACTCCAGGGTGGTGGGGGTCAGGCTTCAGCTTTGCCCCCTTCCCACAGCCCCGCTCGGGGTGGCAGAGCTCGGACTTTGGCTTTGGCACCCCCACCTGGGGCACTGAGGCTCAGGCTTCATTCCCCCTTCCTGAAGTCTTGTATTATTTTTTATTGTCAGAAGGGAGTCGCAGTGCAATGAAGTTTGAGAAGCCCTGGAGTAGTAGATGGTTATAGTAGCCAAGGTATGAGGTAATGTTGCTGTAGCTATAGTGTAGATGTTCCTTCGCTCTTTCTGTGTCTCAGTGATTCACGTGTAAAATTGACATAATAGTGCTTTCCTACCTCAGGGATGTAGTGAACAGGATTATTCTCAGATTTTACAGTAATGGGGGCCATATAAGTGGCTAAGATAGATGCACCCATTAGATAATGGTGATTTGCCCAGGGGTATGTATGTGTAATAGATTCAAGCATGCCTGTATGAAAGTCATAGTTAAAGCCATGGGAGGGCAGGGGGTGAACAAGATGACCTATGGCGTGAGTACAAGGTATGAAGGCGAGAAGAAGACTTCAGGTGGAGCCAGGCAGTACACCAACAAGGACTGAAGGAGACTGAAGGAGCAGTTAGAGAAGAGAAAAAAGAATGGAGCTGTACAAGCCCTGGAAAAAGGAAGTGATCAACATTTTGAACAAACACTAGAATTTAGAGAAGATTTATTTTTCATTTGATTTATGGTAAAATATGTAGTTAAGCAACATGTTGTGTAGACACAAATAAACTGGGAAGCTAATCTTTCTGAATATTGACATTCTTCCATCAAAATGGTTTTTGAGATTAGATAAAAATATATAGACTGACATATATGTATGTATATAATTTGTCTGTTTAAGCATCTTGTTCTTTTCTTTGGAAAAATAATCTACCGTTTTTTATTATTTCCTATATTGAGAGGGGGTTCAATTTAAAGTTTAATTTCACTTCCCCCTTCCCCCCCAAAGTATAAATCATGATTTTGTGTTTTAATTGAATACGTACTTTTGTACTGCATATACAGTATTTCACATAGTCTTTATACAGTGTTTTTGTATTACAAAAGTGCATCTAAAATTGTTTTACAGACGAATATTGCAAGAGAAATAATAGGTCAAGATTTTAAAAAACAGGAGCCCACTGTTTAGGGTTCTAAATCCAAGTTTAAGCACCTAAATAAGTGGCCTGATTTTCAGTAGTGCTGATTACTCATTTTTATTTAAGTACCTAAATATAGATCTAGGAGCCTAAGTTTAAGCTTTATATATACTTTCGTAGCTTGTATTGTTTACCATTTAAGAATAAATGGTCAGTCATTTGTTGACTATAAAGAAGTAAATTCTTTGATATGATTCTTAGCTGCTATATAGTTAATTAAAATAACCTTGCCCCTAAATATAATGGCTCATATATTTAGACTTATTTGTTCTGTGTGTCACAGTTCAGTGTTTATGATCAAATCTAAGATATATATTTTTAGCTCATTTTATGATGATACTAAGTAGACCGTTTTATCCTTGTGTTTCTTATAGCTACTGCAGAAATTATATGTTAAGTTTAAGATTATCTTGAGATAAGACTGCCTCAGCAGCTCAAAGTTCAAAAGAGATCATTACCTTCAAGGACAGAAGCAGCTGAGTTTGTCATCTTTTGCTTTATAGCAGCAGTACTTCATTTATACTGATAAACAACTAGTCTGGTACTGCAAACTAGTAGTTTAATGCCAGCGTGGAGGCCTATCAGTAGTGCATAGTACTACTTTCATGCATCTGAGCTCAAGTGCCACGTTGGAGAGACCTTATATTGGAGTAGGGTACCCCTCTCCAAGAAAATAAAGAAAAATAACTTTAATTATGGCAGCAGGAGTATTACTTTTGTTAAACCATGTGGCCAGATTTTTTCTGTATGTTTCCTATTAGGTGACTAATGAACTGATCTATAAAATACAAGTATTTGAATTGAAATCAGTTATTTGGTACTGAAATATTTATTCTCTGAAAATTATAGTGAATATTTTGGTTGTACAAGTTCAACATATGTTCAGCTTTTCTTGAGAATATGAGTTTAATTTTAGATTGAGTGTTTTGAACAAGATACTGGGCTTTCGTAGAGTATCAAAAATATGTTTAGGGATTATGCTGAATATCTCAAATTCGTGTCTCTCTCCTGTCCCCTCCCGGCAGTATTTCAAATGTTGGTTGGTATGTATGCTATGTAGATGGTAAGAATAAATTTGTCTCTTTTTTTTACATCACTCTGTGGTCATTTCATTTTGTTTTTTCTTCCCTTTCTTCAAAGTTCCATTTATCTGTGTAGGATGGTTACAATGAATGAGTACTATGTTTCCCCATCTTCTTACATGGGGAAAAGTGGTGATCCCAACTGAACCTGGTTTGAGAAGTGAATAATGACTTTTTTTTTTAAAACCTTACATCTTTTAATACACCGTGTGCTGCTATCTTTGCAACTATTTGTAATTCTATACAGTAATTGATGAAATATGTATTTAATATTAACATATGGCACTTCATTGATTAAAATTTTTTCCCTCATCTTATTAAGGTGATAGTTCAGACTAATACCTCAGAAAAGTGTCTATTAATCTTTCTTTTCCTCCTCTTACGCAGGTAGCTCCTCAGTTAGGGTAAAATCTAGGGTCATGAAAATCAGTGGCAAAATCTCTTGGACTTAAACAAAACAAAGAAGGGATATATAGTGTGTTTTCCTCCCCAATCTGTACTCCTGAGGGAATTTTACACCAAAAAATAAAAATTCTATGCACAATATTTTAAAATTCTGCAAAATTCTGCGTATTTTATTTGTCAATAAATAAATGTGGAGGTTACAGCATGGTAGAGGGGAGCACAGGCCATTGGCTGCATGAAGATGGGGTATCACCCTGCATTCCTTTTCCCCTCTGCTTGGGGACACAGACTTTTCAGTGAGGCTGCACCTGATCCTGGCATTGCAGGGACTGGGGCCTTGCCCCCACTACACCAGCTGCACCAAGATAGTGAGCAAGAGGGATAGTCTCGCACACACACCCAGCCCTGGCCCCTGATCCCCGTGTGGGGCAGGCAGACTCAGCCCTGCAAGATCCAAGTGTGGAATGGCTTAGTGTGGGGGAATCCAGGTGTGGGGTGAGAAGATTCTGTGTGGGATAATCTGAGTGTGAGCGGCTTACTGGGAGGTCCTGGTGTGTGGGGGCATATGGATGCACATGGCCTTGTTGGGGAAGGGGGGGGGGGTTTCTGGGTGCAGGGGAAATGGGACTCTGTAGGGGAGTCCAGGTGAAGGTGGTTGGGGCTCAGCAGGGAGGGTTTGTATGTGGGCAATATGGGGCTTGGTGGGGCATCTAGGTGTGGGGAGCTTAGCAGGGGAGAGTGGGGCTTGGTGAGGTGGAGTCTGGATGTAATTGGTTGAGGATCAGTGGGGAGAGAATCTGGGTTTGGGGGCTCATATTGGGGTGGTCCATGTGCAGGGGGGTGGTGCTCATTGAGGTGGGGGTTTGAGTGTGAGGGCTAAGTAAGGGATGGTTTAGGTGCAGGGTTAGGGGTCTGGATGCCCCGGCCCCAGCTGCAGTGCTGGCCGCTCCTTGCAAAGGAAGAGGAAATCCGGTCCTCCCCCAGCCCAGACTAGAAGCTGAGCCCAGTGCAGGCTAGGAGCCACTGGCCAGGCCATCCCCAGCCCCACTCCGAGCACCTGAAACAATGAGCTGGTGCCGCTGGGGAGGGCCCACAACCGTTCTTGCTACTTTCCTTTGCTTCCCTGTCAGAAGTCATTTTTCTGCAGGGAAGCAAAAAATCTCCAGGGGACATGAATTCTGTGCATGTGCTGTGGTGCAGAATTCCCTTGGGAGTACTACCTGGAGAATTTCTCTGTACGTGGTTTTCAACAAACAGGATAAAATGTTGCCATTTTCACAATTTCTGTACAACCTTTTCATACCGGTAAGCTAGTGACCTGATTTTGTTTACATTTTATTATTGCTGTGTGCCTTCAGTGGCATCTTCTCCATTTTTAGAATTAGTTTTAAATCACATTGGCAGAATCAAGGTGTTTAATTACACCTGAACATTTTAGAATGCAAAAGTAAATAGGATTGATTGGACTTTCTTCAGCAATTTTGCTTGTACAAAATTGAAATTAACTTAAGCGATGGAAAGTGGATCTGGTTCTCAACATCAATATTTTTAGATATATCTGCAGAACCAGGAAGTGCCCTGACTTGTGCTAAGAGGTTCTGAAAGGGCAAAATCTTCTCTCAAGACTGATAACAATAGATAAAATAAAGAATGATGTGCTCAGTGAGGTACAATTTAAATAGAGGAAATCTAATGGGAAATATCTGCATTGGTAGCGGATGGATTTGCTTCCTCAATCTCAATCCTATTGGAAATTCTAGACCAGTTAAAATTTGTCCTCCAGATTCTCAGTCTGATTAAAAAAAAAAAAAAAAAAGTGGATAAGGAAATATGTTTATTTGGCTACAGGGTTATGATTTTTGCTGATATTTTTTCACCTATCTATTTTTGTTTTAATTTTTTTAACTAGGCTATTTTTATGATTCCCACGAATCCACCGCCAACATTCCGGAAGCCAGAGCTCTGGTCTGATGAGTTTACTGATTTTGTGAAAAAGTGTTTAGTGAAGAATCCTGAGCAGAGAGCTACTGCAACACAACTCCTACAGGTCAGTATTTAAGTTGCTAAGGCAATGCATTTTCTTTGGTTTCCTGGTCTCAAGCCAGAACTATTGTGAGGATTTCTAGGAACCAAGGGTCATCAGAAAATCTTGTTCTGGCCACATGCTCCTCCTTTCTTGAAGTTTATCTAACAAAGTACAGAGATTCAAATAATAGCAAATGGTTACATATGAAATAAAATCATAACATGCATTCTAAAGCCAAATGTAATTAACTAGATCAGGGATCGGCAACCTTTCAGAAGTGATGTGCCGAGTCTTCGTTCATTCACTTTAATTTAAGGTTTCACATGCCAGTAATACATTTTAACGTTCTTAGAAGGTCTCTTTCTATAAGTCTCTAATATATAACTAAACTATTGTTGTATGTAAAGTAAATAAGGTTTTTAAAATATTTAAGAAGCTTCATTTAAAATTAAATAAAATCCAGAGTCCTCTGGACCAGTGGCCAGGATCCAGGCAGTGTGAGTGCCACTGAAAATCAGCTCGCATGCTGCCTTTTGCACACGTGCCATAGGTTGCCTACCCCTGAACTAGATAATCTCATGTCGTGTAGAATGATGCAGGCCCAAAGTCCTTGCAGGGCTTTACAAACAGGTTGACTGGGTTTTGTACTGATAACTTAGTTGACATGAGCAGGCCCAAGTTAAGACAAGATGAGCCTGAACAAGTAACTTCTGAACAAGCCTGAACAAGTAATTGCTGAAACAACTAACTATTGTGAATATATTTTTAGTAAAAAAGAGAGTAAGAAATGAACTAACTATTGTGATTAAGTTTATAATAAACAAAAGTAAGGAGAACTAATAATCTTGCCTTATGCAATCTGCAAAGCGATTGGTCTTTACACGTACGTATAGCTGTTAGTAGCTAGGAAAGACATACATAAACTATGTGGTATGTGACATGAACTGGAAATGTGGTACAGTATCACACTATGCCTAAACTCCCTGTGGCTGGGCCTAGCTAGAGTGAGCAAAGTAACCTGAGTGATGAGTGGAGTCGAACTGAGTTTTTTGGATCCCAGAGACCTGGATAAAATGTTTTTCCAGAACTACACGAGGTGTTCTGGATAAGCCGAGTGGAAAGGTCTGGAAGGGAATTCCAACAGGATCATGAGACAGGCATGCTGTCAGCTTGCGTCCCAGGAGAAGGACCAGCGGTGTGCCTTTCCCCACCCCCCACCTCCAGATATACAAGTTTCTTCTTTTGGCCATGTCTACACTATGCACTGTGCCACTACAGCCAAGTCGCTAAAAGGTGCATAGTGTAGCCACTGTTTGTTGGCAGGAGAGAGTTCATGTGCTGACAAAAAACTTCCACCCCCAGCGCGTGGTGGTAGCTTTGTCAGCAGGTCAGCAGGAGCGCTCTCCTGCTGACAAAAAGCGCTGTTCACACCGGCACTTTTTGTTGGCAAAACTTTTGTTGTTCTGGGGTGTGTGTTTTTTTTCACACCCTGGAACAACAAACGTTTTGTTGTCCAGGTTCCAGTGTAGACAAAGTCTTTGTCATCATTCATAAACAGGATACTCCCTGCTGTTTTGTTTCTTCCTGTAAATTTTCTCTCATGTGGATTTTGCAACCTTTTGACTGGCACTGGGGCTGTATGCAATAGGCCTCCTTTTGAGACAGACAACATACAAATGATCAGAAAGAGAGATAAGTTTCTGTTATCTCCTGCCTAAAAGGAACCCATGTGAGGCAAATTACCTCCTGGGGACCCGCTTTAAATCCAAGACCTCAAACCATAATTTTCAATATAGATATATAACTCCTTAAATATTATCCATACATACATTTCACAATGATTAAGAATACCAGTGGGCTAATGGCTCTCAGCAGAGACCTTATGTATCAGCCTTTGGTGAACTATTATACATATATCTGACCCAGAGGATCCCTATAAAACTCTATGCATTCCGTATCCCCTCTGCCAGTTGGCACCAAAAGGTCCCTGGGTCACACCATGGCTGCCAGAAATCTGCAAAGCAAGAAATGAGAATAACAGAACTGAACAATACAAGGGTTTTAGATTTCAAGAAAGCAAGTGTTGTAGAATTAGGAAATCTATTCGGTATGCTATTATGAGAGGCTCTGCTAAAATTCACAAGTGCAGAGGAGTGCAGAGACCTGAAAATACCAGGCTAGATTGTTTCCTTTATGGGGTAAACTAGTAAAGGGGTAAAATATACAACCCCAGTTTTCTCTTAAACTTTCTTGAAAAGTTGAAAATAATTTTGACCCCCTATATCAGTGAATGTTCAGAGAAACCACACATCTATTCCAGGCCAAACACCAAGGCTGACTATGCAGAGGCCAGTAGCTCTGCCCAGTTCCCTGAGCGACCATCTCCTTCCATGACAGCGTGATTCCCATGCTTTCCCCTTCTATGGCTGCCTAAAAAACCCTCACTTCAGAGGCAGAGGTTCCAAGGAACAGCTAGCATAAGTAGAACTGACTGGTTGACAGCAATATATCTGGTCAAAAAAAAGAGAAAAAACATCATGAGAATTTTTGTTGACATTTTCTTTACTTTTTTTTGGTTAGTTTTTTCAATGTCAAAAATTCAAATTGAATTTTCAGTTTCCTGTAGGTAATAATCCTACTCTGATAGGGGGATAGACTATATCAAATTTTTACTTTCCTGAATTTTCTGATTCCACTACAAGGAGATTAAAATTCTTAAAATTACAGTATTAGTATGTAGTGCCAAAGAATGACCTAATTCAGAAATAAGGATATGAAGTACTTCCATATTCCTTCTATGATCACTGCTTCAAGCTGTAAATGTGGCAGAACAGTACGTAAAGAGAGTTTTACATTTTAATCAGTCTGGTGAATCAGCATTCCATATGAGGAAAAACCAATTTTACAAGCATTGTGATATTAGCCATGGCATTTGATAAGTTCAGTATGAACTCTGGAAACACTAATTTTCACTGAATACCTAAGTTACATATGGATATAGCTGATCATTCCACTGTTTTATGCCATGTCACAAACATCAAGCCTTATTCCCCTCTCATTTACATTCTTGTAACTTGATTAACACCATGTATTTCTGTGGAGTGTCACCATTGTAAAGCTGATGTGAGTGAGACAAGAAACAGGCCATAGTTGAAAAAAGTAATAGTCTAAGGGCATGTGTACCCTACAAACTTAAATAGACTTAAGTTGACGTACAGCCTGGGCTATATTTACTGTGTTTTTTCAAGTCTATAACCTGGGAATGGGGAGCTGGAAGCCCAGGTTGCAGCCCAGCCGGGAGCCAGGAGCCCGGGTGGCAGCCAGGCTATCAGTGGGGAGCTCCACCTGGAGCTGAGGGCCTGTGCTCTTAGCCCCTCCCCCCCAATCGGGCTGCACCCTGGGTTCCCCACTTCTAGCTGGGCTGCCACCTGGGTTTCCTGCTCTGATCCAGGCTGCTGCCCAGGCTTCCTGCTCTGATCCAGGGTGCCGCCTAGCCTCCCAGTTCCCTGCTCTTATCCAGGCTGCTGCGCAGCCTGTTGGGAGCCCTGCTGCTGCCTGTGCTACTAGCTCTCTGCTATGAGCCAGGCTGCCACCTGGGCTTCTGCCTCCCTGCTGTGAGCTAGGCTGATGCCTGGGATCCTTGCTCCCCACTCCGAGCCAGGCTGCTGCCCAGGCTCCAGGATCCAAGTAGGGAGCTGGGAGGCAGCAGGGATCCCAGTGGGGAGCCTGGATGGCAGCCCAGCTCTGAGTGGGGAGCCCGGGCAGCACCCTGGCTGGGAGTGGGGAGCCAGGAGCCTAGGGGACAGCCAGGCTCTAGCTGGAGCCTCCCACCTGCCCCAGGATGGCAGCCCAAGCTGTGAGCTGGATGTGGGGTTCACAGCAGGGAGCTTCAGCACAGAGCTGTGAAATTGACAAGAATGACAGCCAACAGCTGATGTAGTTAAGGCAGTGTCTACAGGGACAATGCATTGCCCTAACTACACTGACATAAGCCCTATGCCTCTCATGTGGGGAAGACGTTGTTACTCTTTTGGTGTAGTAGGGCACTTACATCGGTGGGAGCAAGACTGTAGTGTAGACATGCCCTACATTTCAAGGATAGACCCAGGTGCTGTTTCTGGATTGCTCGTAGTTACATATTGAACGGCTACTTTGCTACAATTATGAATATAACAGAGAGATGTTAGATTGCATCAGTAAAGCTTAGCTTTTGAATGATAGGACATAGAAAAGAAAAATTAAGGTAAAGGCTTCAATATTTAAGCTGAGACCAAGAAAAAGAAGTCAGCTACTGAAATGCTCATTGCTGTTTTTTTAATTGTCGTTTTCATTTGGTGTAATAACTTACTCTGCCAGAACTACAGGTATGTTTTCTTGCTCTGAGAAATTCCATGTAAATACTAATGGAGAAATCAGAATATTCTGCCAACAGGTGCTTAGTAGACAGCAACATGCATATGAAGAGGGGTAAATGATATTTTAAATAGTTTTGAATTAAAAATAATCTGCCTGCTAAAAGGTAGTTGGAATTTTTTGCTTGTTTTACATTTCAGCATTGCAGATGATTAAATAATTCATGACATATTAAAATACAGGTTTGTTGAAGTAAGCAACAGCAATGGCTGCTCTGCTTATGGCCACTCATTTGTGTTGTCAGCTTGTTAAGATTAATTAAATGTTGTAACTGAATATCTGAAAAAGTTTATTTTTCTATGTCAGACAATCACAACACTATTTATTTACTACCTAATCCACATTTCCTTTCAACAGTTACACCCTTAACTATAAAGCAGTTGTATTATATAGTTAAATTTTCCCATGGCCTGCTGTATAAAAAACCCAAATAAATAAAAAAGCTAAATTTTATTTAGTTGCAAAGCAGCGAAGAGGGATCATATATTTCCCTAACCTAGATTTTAATTTCTGTCTGATGTGAAAGACTATTTATCACTAAAGTCTTTGATGTTGAATAACATGTTATTTTTAACATCTGTTACTTGTAATTAAGTTGTAGCTGAAAAGTATTTGTTGGATTTCTGTTATATAATTTCATGGTTTTGTTTTCTAGCATACGTTTATTAAGAATGCCAAACCAGTCTCAATTTTAAGAGATCTGATCACAGAAGCTATGGAGATCAAGGCAAAGAGACATGAGGAACAACAAAGGGAGCTGGAAGAGGAGGAAGAAAACTCGGTGTGTGTTTTTTATTTTTTTTTTAAGTATTTTGTATTTTAAGTATTTTTTTGTAATTTTGTCAACACACACACACACTCACATATATATGTGTGTGTGTGTGTATATATGTGTGTGTTTGTGTGTATATATATGTTTTGAATCTTCTCTTCAGCATGCAAGGTCTGAGCTTTCACCTTTATTCATGTTGAGTAATACTCCTGTGACTACTGCAGCATCAGCCTGTTCCCAATCCAACTTTACCTAGTTGTAATGATATGAGCTCTTTTTAGAATAAAGATCCCATTTCTACTTTAACTATGGTACACTACAGTAAATGAAAATGTCCAGGCAAGGTTTTCAAAAATGAGGCTTGTAAGTCCATATTTAGTCACCTGAATAAGTATTCTGATTTTCAAAAGTTAGGAGTATCCCACAGCTTTCCTTGAAGTCAGTTATAGAAAACAGTTATCTAAAATATAGAATTAGTGATTTGTGAATTGTGTTGGTTTATCTTGCTATTTTCACATTATGCCCACGATTTTTCAAGCAGCTCTGTTAGGGAAGTAGATTAGGAGGTAAATAGGATTTATGTTGTTTGTTTTGTGGCACTAAGAGTAAATCATTCTTCCTTCATTTTATTACTCTCTCTAAATTATTTATTTTAGTGCAGGCCTGTGAAATGTAGACAAGGAGATAACCATATACAATAGAAAAAGACATTCATTCTGTGTGTTTCAAACAAATGCATTGCCACATGTCGTTGGAAGAACCAAGGTTATATAGGAGCAAGGCTGAGTGAAAAAGTTGGTGGTTTGAATACTAATATGAATCTCACAGTTCTGAACAAATTGAAAAGCATACGTTTTGGTAATGTATAGTGTTTCACAACTTGAACTAAAGAAGCTTTGTTAGGTACTCTGGTTCTTAGGGTGATGATGTGCATATAAGGATACATTCCAGTCAAATAATGTAGAATGTTTGCTTTGGATCTGGCATAAGATACGTTCTATGTTTACAGGATACTTATGTGTTCTAACAATCTCTTAACACTAACTGAAAGTAAGTGTTTTTAAAATTGGTTAATTTTGGGTAGTATTTGTCTAGTCAGTTATAAAAAAAGTTGGGAAGAATGGAATTAGCCTTCCTATGTCAAGAAACACACCCTGATATGGAATTTTGTGACTTCATATGCAGTCTTGTTGTTTGCTACTTAATTTATAGGAGAGGAGACTTTATTGGCAGGCTGCTGAGCTGATTTTAATTCAGATTCTTACAAGTGGTCCACACATAACTATATGCTAGAGTAGAATTTCATTTCATTAAATGACCCTTAAAAATACAAATTTGTTGCAGACCTTTAAAAAACACCTTTGTTGGCATGTTTTTCTTCCTATTTACCACCTCTTGAGCTCTCAAACTCAAATATTTTAGCCTAAGTTGTGTCTTTGTCACAAACCCAGAACAAGGAGCAGCATGTAGTTGCACTGTCTCAGCAGTAGATTGGGAAACAGTCAGGGACTAAGTAATCTGTGCCAGCCCTATATTTGGTGCAGTTATTTCCCTAGTGTGGCAGCTGAGCTATGCTATCTGGGTTGTTGCGGTAGGAGAGAAAACAAAGCTCCACTTACTCCCTGCCCACCTTCATGGGTGGGAGAGTAACAGCTGCACGGAGGCTACGCTACCTCAAATATAGGTAGTGAGTGGAGGGGAGTAAGGACACATTTTATGCCTTGTCACTGCCTCGCCTGGGGTCACAGAACAGGCTGCCACGGGCCCTTGCAAAATAGAGAATAGCCAGCATTTTCTACAAAATGTCTTGTGCTAGTTAGTGAGTGGTTGTGGATTCTGAATGTTAATCATAGAATATTAAGGTTGGAAGGGACCTCAGGAGGTTATCTAGTCTAACCCCCTGCTCAAAGCAGGACCCATCTGCAGACAGATTTTTTTCCCAGTTCCCTAAATGGCCCCCTCAAGGATTGAGCTTACAATCCTGGGTTTAGCAGGCCAGTGCTCAAACCACTGAACTATCCCTAAATGGGGCTATGTTGACAGACAGGTCTCCTGTCTGGTGGTTAGTCTGTGGCAACAGCCCTGCCTAGTTGTTAGAGCCTGCAGCAGGTGGAGCAGGGAAAGGTAGCGGGGTGTGGGCTGCCTACTCCACCAAGTTCTGACCCAGGGACCCTCTTGAGTGCTGTAGGGATGGCACTCAGCACCTGCCATCTGGCCAACACCCTCTCCTGCGTCCCTTCCTACCTTTCTGTCCTTCCTCGAGGTGTATTGAAGCTCGTAGGTGTCCCTTGCAGACTGGCTTGCAGGCCTCTGTGGGTGAGAGTCCCTGTTTCGTGCTGCGGGACCCCTCCTGGTGATGCATGCTCTATTGTAGGCCCTCTATAGTGGTGAGCAAAGGTCCATTCCCTTCTGCTAGCTGCCTGGCTGTGCTGCAGTGCCTCCTTTCAGGCCCTTCCAACTGGAGTGGAGTGAGGCTTCCTGGGCCCACAGTTGTTTTGTACTCCTCTCCTCCCATCCCAGGAAAAGAAAACTGCATTTTGGTGTTTGGCTCCCTGTCTGTCTGCCACTTGAAAGGTGGATGCCTCTGACTATAAGGCTAAGTACCATCTCATAATCTGGGAGTCAGTGTCACTTATGGAATTTAGCTAGTAGAGAGGTCGGTGATCAGTTATCGAGAGGCAGGGGTTTCAGAAAATGTAATATTGTAGTGCTTCTACGGCCAACTTCACTCCCCAGGGCTCTTTCTCTAAGGTTAAGTGGGCCATTTCTCTGGGAAACAGTTTCTGGCTAATATAAACTATTGAGTGTTCTTCCCGCACCCAACATCTGAAGCATCTGTGTGGAGTGATAACTGGATGAAGGAAAACAGTTTATCTGCTCAGAAGGTCTTTCAAGGTTCTGAAGGCTCTATAACATTCTTTAGTGGTGTACTTTTTTTTTTTTAACCCTATTTTTTTTTTTATGATTATATGGTTTGGAAAATAAAAGAAAAATGGTACTTGGCTATTAGGTCTGTGATTTGCTATAATGAATATCTGATGGTTATTTTTGTTGAAATTGCTAATGAACTATATTTTGTACTTACAAGTACATTTATTGCTAATAGGACCTGCATGTACTCTGATTTTCTCTATGCTGCTCAGAAAACTGAAGCCCTTAATAATAAATAGCTTGAGTATTGAAAAAAAGTGCTGTAGTGCAAAAGAAAAGTTGCCAGTGCAGCTAGAATCCTTATCATGAATAAAAATTTAAATTAGTACAACTAAATTGTAAACAAAGTTTCATTTTCAACCACAGGTTTGTAGTAGTGACTTTTCATTTTATCACATTGCATAAAATAATTTGTTCTGGACTAGTTTTAATAATCACTCATTCTTGATGTTGATTTCCCTTTGTGTTGCCATTGCATCTTATATGCAATCAATCATCATAAGAAACTCCAGCTTTCATGTGGGAGGTGAAACCAAGGTCTTGCCAACTTGTAGTCATTAAAGATTACAGAACACTTTTCATAAGAGTACAGAGTTAACCCTAGTGTCCAGGACCAATTCGAAGTTGGGTAATTATATGCTATCTTCCTACATTCATTTTGCACTTCTAGTTGGAAAAGATCTTCTTTGCTTCATGTTCTAATTTGTTAAGGGCTAGATTGAGAAGAGCTAGAAGGCACAGTGCTGAACAAGGGGCGGACTCAGTTGAAGGCTCAGCTCCCTTCCTGTTTGACCCTTTCTCTGAGGGACGGAAGAGGATACCTGTCAGCAGTGTATTATGACATCCCTTGTGTGGATATAGCTATTCTGTCAGGTGCATTTGGGGGGAAGGCACAGTCAGTGCTTCTTCTCTTCCCTGGTCACCTGCTCTGGGCAGGGAGAGGTAAGTGGCTCACTTATCCCTGCATACCCAGACCCAAGGTCCAGGTAACCTGTGCAGGAATACATGGGTTTCTTACTATTCCTTAATGCCCTGTGTGACCATGTAGTCCGAGTGATAACGTAGCCCTAAATAATTTAATACACGAAGGCACCTGCACTTAATGATCTCTACATATAGTTCATATACATGTGCATAGTCTGATTATAGATGTAACAGTACTACTGAACTGCAGCCATCCTTAGATTGGAGAGTGACAACCAACTAGTGCATAGAACATTGCACAATAATATAGGGAAGATAACATGTCATATAGTAACTCCAAAGCTCCTTGAAGCAGGTGGACTCCATTTGTATGGTGTATTTTTCCTTTCGGCAGTGCTGTGTACACCTGTGGTACTGTATGAATAACGTAACTGACTAAAATAATCAGTTTATGACATGACATGGTTTCTTTTTGAACTTTAATTCATGTCCTCAGTGGAGAAACACAGCTATGGGTATAGTAGTACACATTTTGTTTATGCTTTTTCTCTGTCTACATTTCATGTATATAAGTAAAGGGATTTTTTAGAACTAAATGGATTAAGTACAAAGATTGCACAAGTACACTCTTCATTTTCAGAACTTGTACCATTCTGTGTTCCTCAGGTGTGGAAGAGTCACATCTTGTCCACCTGCTGTAAGCATCTTGTGATGGGGACACAATTTGTAGTAAATATTTTGATATATATGCTTTTCAAAAACCTGACACTGCACACCTGTAGCCTGGATGGCTGTTATTAACAACTAGCTTTTCTTGTCTTGTCTGAGTTACAGAATATGATTGGAAATAGTGTACTGTGAATTGATTTTGTGCATGTTACAAGAATTGCTTGTGTGATGGGAATGCATTCTGACAAACTGACGTGTTTTGATAGGTGCTGAGGTAACTGTACAGATTTTTTTAATTAAGCAAAAATTGCAAGCTGAGTACTTTACAGAAGGTTAATCGCAATATCAAAGTTTGAATGGTAGTTTACGCATTACTAAACATGACCAATCTCTTCTCTTATGCATTTTTTGAAGTGTGATGTGAATTTGATTCTGAGGTCGGGCAGCTGTATTATGGGAATGTAAAGTAATTCGTTGCCTGGCAGCTCACAAAAAACATGTCTAAATATTTATTTCAAAAGATCTTTAAAGAAATGAACTAATAATCAACTCTTAGAATATGTTTTCTGTTACATTTAAATGTCTTCATTATTTGAAGAATGTTTAAACTATTTTAGAGGACTAATTCAAACTAATTTTACTTTTGTAGCTGACTCATAACAATCAGCCATTGCCTTACCAATACAGTATGCCTCCCTTTATGCTAATTAATCCTTAAAATTAAATTTCCTTTTGTTGCTGTTATATTAGTGCTTAGAAAATGGTGTCAGAATTTGAAATTTTGCAAATAATTGCTGTAATTATTCCTTTTTTTATGGCATTATTTTTTAAAGTAAATGTAAATTGCTGTGTGTCTTTTAGCGAATAATTCATGTTTATAACACTTAATATGCATAGCAAGGCAATATTGATTATGTGCTGGAAGTTTTTATATTTACCACATGCATTGAAAAATGAACATAGACTGCTGGAAAAGATGAATAATATAGTTCAACTTTGCATGGTAGATACATCATAATGCTTTCATCTTTCATTTGATTTTCATAACATTTTACTGTGCAAACTAATTAAGCCTCACTACCACTCCTGTGAGGTAGGTAAGGAATATATAAAGATTAGGGCTGTCAAACGATTCAAAAAATTAATCACAATTAATTGTGTCATTTAAAAAAATCATTATTATCACAGTTTTAATTGCACTGTAAAACAATAATAGAATACCATTTATTTAAATATTTTTGGATACTGATGTTTAGCATATCTGGCAGATAAATACCTTGCAATGCCAGCTGCAACAATGGCATGTGAATGCCTGTTCTCACTTTCAATTGACATGGTAAATTAAGAAGTAGGCAGCATTACCTCCTGTAAATGTAAACACACTTGTTTGTCTTAGCGATTGGATGAACAAGAAGTAGGACTGAGTGGACTTGTAGGCTCTAAAGTTTTACATTGTTTTGCTTTTGAGTATGGTTATATAAAAAATTCTACATTTTTTAGTTGCACATTCACGATAAATAGATTGCACTAAGTACTTGTAGAAGGTAAATTAAAAAATACTGTTTCTTTTGTTTATCTTTTTTAGAGTGCAAATATTTGTAATAAAAATAATATAAAGTGAGCACTGTACACTTTGACTTCTGTATTGTAATTGAAATAAATATATTTGAAAATGTAGAAAAATATCAAAAATATTTATAATAAATTTAAATTGGTATTTTTATTGTTTAACAGTGCAGTTAAAATGGTGATTAATTGCGATTAATTTTTTTAATTGTGTTAATTTGTTTTGAGTTGATCGCGTGTGTTAACTGTGATTAATCGACAGCTCTAATAAAGATCACATCATCCACCACTGAAATGCAGCCATCTGTGGACATGTTTAGGACAAGAAGTATGTCATGGGTCAGTTTGATATACGGGATAGTTCATATCTAGTGCTAGTGCTAGATATGGAGAGATGGTCATTGCTGTAAGTATATAATCAAGACCACGTGCACATGGAGTTAAAAATTGCATAGAGATTGTGAATAATATATTTGTTGTTCTTTGAGTGCTGGTTCCTATGTGTATTCCACTGTGGATGCACATGCCCTTCATGCTCCTAGATTTGGAGGTTTCTTGCAAGCAGTGTCCATTGGCAGGGCTGGCTTTAGGACCTGCAGGGCCCGATTCCGGGGTCCAGGTCTTTGGCGGCACTTTGGCGGCAGGGGGTCCGCTCCGTGTCTTCCGTGGCACTGAAGGACCCCTCTCTGCTGAAATGCCGCCGAAGACCCGGAATGCCCCCCCTCCGCCAAAATGCCACCAAAGACCCTGGAGCGGACCGCTGCCAGGTGAGCCTAAGGCACAGGGCCCTCTTAGGTGTGGGCATGGGGCCCTCTTACCCGCGAGGCCAGATTCTGGGGAATCGGCCTAAAGCCGGCCCTATCCATTGGTCCGTGCATGTGTCTTTGCCTTCCGAGGCATAAAGGGCTGGAATGGACCAACTGCGTCTCCATTTCCTTTTTACCACTGCATGGCCTGGGTCAGAACCTCCAGTATCTGGAGCTTTCCTTTGATTTCTCTAATCTGTACATATTTCAAAGTTTGCCTTAGTGCCTTTTGTGTATAGTTCTTTATAGTTACCTTTCAGCAGAGTTTTCCAATTAGATAGATTTCCCCCCCCTTGGGGTGCCCCCCATTCACTGTTATGGGTATTGGACCATGCCCAGGTCTCCAGCCTTCAAAAGTGTCTCCTACCCCTTTTTCTTCTTAGTCAGCAACGACCACCAGCGTTATTTGGAAGTCACATGTCACGGCTAGTTGTACCCATGAGGCGAGGAAACTCCAGCCTAGAAAATACCCAGGAGGAAAGCATCAAGCATCCCAAACCTGAAGTGTTTCATCTCACGGCCTGTTTTTTGGATTGGGCATCATCAACATTAGAACACTTCTGAAGCTATACAAACCATCCTTAATAATAGCAGAGCCGACTCAGTAGAAAATGCTACTCAGCAGAATGGAAGCGTTGTTTCATCTGGGCACAGTAAAAACATGTATCTCTTGAGTCAGCAGATACTACCCTCATTTTGGACTGTTTTCTTTCTCTCAACAGGTGGGCTTTCCCTTAGTTCTCTATAAGTCCACTTGGCAGCAATCAGTGCATACCATCCAGCATCAGATGGTGGTTCAGCTTTTACTCACCCATTTACTAGCAGATTCTTAAAAGGCTTAAACAGAATGTTCCCACTAGTAAGGAAACTACTGATCATTTGAGACTTAAATCTTGTACTTTTGGCACTCACTAAGCCTCCCTTTGAACCATTAGCTACATGTTCTATGTCTCACTTATCAGTGAAAGTTGCATTCCTTGTGGCCATCACTTAAGCCAAAAGGGTGGGTGAGCTGGGAGCTTAATGGCAGGTCCACCATACATCAAAATCCGTAAGGACAAAGTCTCTACAACTATATCTAAAATTTACCCCAAAGTAATTTTGGCATTTCTCATAAAGCAATCAATCCACTTACCTGTATTTTTTCTGAAACTGCATGCATCAGAAGAAGAGACTTCACTCTCTCCATATACAATGCACTCTCTCCTTTACCTGCAAAAGACAAAACCAATTAAAAATCACCTAGATTGTTTTTCACTATAACAGAATGAGTCCACAGTCAAGCTGTATCCTCCCAGAAGATCTCTAGGTGGATCTTGGTTTGTATCCTGCTTTGTTGCCAGTTATTGTGTTATCTTCCCCCTCCTAGAGAGAGAGCTCATTTTGCAAGAGTTGTATGGTTTCAGGAAGTACTTTCACTGGACATTAGTAAAGCTGCTAAGTGGAGTTCCAGCCACATGTTCATGAGACATTATGCTCTAGTGCAGAATTCATCTGCTGAAGCATCCTGTGGGACAGCAGTTCTCCAAACAGTTCTGTGATCTGTATCCTCACACCCTGCTCCTACTTGAGTACTGCTTCTCAGTCACCAACAGTGGAATAGACATAGTACCAGCACTCAAACAAGAGGAAGTTACTTACCTTGTGGTAACTGGAGGTTCTTGCATGGTCTCTGTGTGTATTCCACTACCCGCCCTCCTTCCCCTCTGCTTCAGCTCTTTTTGGATTTGGGAAAGAGAAGGAACTGGAGAGGTGGTCAGTCAGCTCTGTCCCTTTATGCCTTCAGTTGGAAGCATGAAGAAGGCAAGGGAGCACACGTGGCCCAACAGACATGACTTGCAAGTATTCTCCGACTCCAGGCGCATGAAGGGCATTCACACACTCACAGTGTGGACTACATATAGGGACCACACATCTGGAAGAAACTTGAATGACCACAAGGTAACTTCCTCTCTTGCAGGGCCAGCTCCAAGGGTTTTGCCACCCCAAGCAGCCAAAAAAAAAAAAGCCACGATCTCGATCTGCGGCAATTCAGCAGGAGGTCCTTCTCTCTGAGCGGGAGTGAGGGACCCTCTGCCGAATAGCTGGATGTGCCGTCCCCTCTCCAGAGTGGCCACCCTAAGCACCTGCTTGCTAAGCTGGTGCCTGGAGCCAGCCCTGCTCTCTTGACTATGTATAAGTCCACTTAAGTCAATGAGACTTGACCATGTGCTTAAATTTAAGTGCTTACATGGTTTGTTGAATAGGAGTAGACTTAAGCCTGTGCTTAAAATTAAGCACGTGGTTAAGTGCTCTGCTGAATCAGGCTTTATAGATGTTATGGAACTTTTTCAGATCCTCATACTTATCCAAAGTATTATGTGTTTATGAAGCTGCTACAGTGCTTTTTCCAAAAGATAGCTGAGTCTACAACCACATTTTTCCAAGGTGATGATGAGGTGTTAATAGGAAATGAAATTATTTTATAGGATATTAAATTTTGTCAGTATGTAAATCTTCACTTAATGTACTGAAGTCTAGTTAGCTGTCTTTGGTGCCATCTAGTGTTTTTTATTTTAATATACAAAGTGTAGTTAAGGAATTTTAAAGGCAAACTGTTTGTTTTATTGCATTTCTACACGTAATAGCAATCTTAATCCCTTGACTTTCTGTTATCTGTTTACAAAATTTCTAAAAAGGGAAGCTCTTATTAATTCTATAGTTCTTAAAGTCAATCATACTTCATGTTGTAACTCATACAGTATGCAAGATCACCTCCTTTTTGAAAATGTTTTAACATTTTGCAAGGACTTGCAGAGCCTTGTAATAGCTTTCGTGCAACTGTCTAGTTTGTGAAGTCTTGGACATGCTTTTCATTGTTGTCACTTTGGGATGTCTGTCCTAATAAGCAGGTCCCTGTGGCCACCTTTCATGCTTAAAAGCTTTATTTTAGTTATAAAATCCTTATCTAAGCTTTGGTAGAGAGGCGAGGATCCAAAATGACAGCCATGAAATGCCATAGGATATTGAAAAAGTCTGCAGTTAAACCCTAGTTTCTACAACTGACAGTTCCATATCATGCCAGAATAAGTTAGATATCTCTTTCTGTCATATATATTTCTAATATACCCCAAATACAACCAAGTACAAACTTAAGAGTTGATTACATTGGTCTATAAAAAAGTAGTAATCTGCTATTCCTTATTCAGCTGTTATTTTACTCCCTCCTTCAATTTTTCTTTATTCTTATCTGTTCATGAGAAATGGTCTGAGGATGAAGTGTCATCCTTGATGGCTATTATGCTTGCTATTTTAAATTTGTCATATTTGTTTTAATTAATATTTTGTCGCTTAATATTTTTAAATAGTAGAGCCAAAGTTCCCCTGAAATGTTCATTAAGAGTTAATTATAGATTGTAACCAATACTCAGAAATTAGTTCCATCTGTTGTGTAAACATGTATTAATATAACTTTATAAACACATCCAGTAGATTTAAGTGGCTTATTCAGAGCCCCTTAGGTCTACTAAGCTATTACTTATGTCTCTAATATCTGTGAAAACTGCTGGAATGACAACCCTGGAAACTGATGACCTGATTTAATCCACAAAACAATTTTTTTTAAACACTACCGGCAGCAGCAGCAGTAGAAGTTTCATACCACTGTCCTGGAGAATCCTGCATCAACTTTGACCTGGAAAAACACTGTTCAGGCCAAAATGGTTGTTAAATCTTCTTGGTGATTCAGTCTTTAGGGTATGTCTATACTACCCACTGGATCGGTGGGTAGTGATCAATCCCTGATCGCTCTGCCGTCGACTCCGGAACTCCACCACGACAAGAGGCAGAAGCGGAGTCGACAGGAGAGCGGTGGCTGTCGATCCCATGCCGTGAAGACGCAAAGTAAATGATTCTAAGATGATCTAAGATATGTCGACTTCAGCTACACTATTCTCATAGCAGAAGTTGCTTATCTTAGATCGACCCCCTCCCCAGTGTAGGCCTGGCCTAAGTCTCTTCAGAGACTGACAGTTATTGCTAGTTGGACTTTTACGTATTAGGTAGCAACCACTTGGTAAACCTCTGAACAACTATAAGATGGTAATGACTTTCAGTCACTATTTCCCATTTGAACTGGTGACATGGAAATGAATGACTTTATTTCCTTTTGCCAGGCTTATTGTTGATGTTACCCAGTTGTTCCATCATAGTCATTTTTTAAATTAAAGATGTTAAAATAAAGTTTTAAACAAAGTTCAAAACAGATCCTTCAGCCAGTAAGAGCAGCTGCAGTAGCAGCCAAAGCTGGGGCTCTTTGGATGTTCAGGGAACTTCCTGTGGTTTTGACAGGACTTTCTCTGCCATGTGCTGATTGGCTGTTTTTTCTAACCCTCTCCTTCCCTCACAGTCTGTTCACCAGTGCTTCACTCCACACCTGGACCTCTTAACCTCCTCTCTGCCCTGTTCCCTTCACTCCCCCTTCCCTTCAGTGTCTCATCTCCATTCATTTTTCTTTCCATTTAGCTTATCAACTCCTAACTAAATCCATCAAATAAATATACTTCAGAACCAAGATGACATTTGCTGCAATCACATCGTTTCCTCTGCATGTGAATTACACTCCTTCCCCTACCCTGTGTCTGTCTTGTCTGCTTAGACTGTAAGCTCTTCAGGGCAGGGACAATCTGTTACTCTGTATTTATACAGTCTTGCACAGAGGGGCCCCATTTTTCATTGGTTCTTAGGCACTGTCATAATAAATATGATTAATATATGTATATGCATGTATGAATGTTTTACACTGTCTAGACTGTTTCCAGTTATAGTAGGTTTAGAGGTTCAAATATTAGGTATTGCCATTATTAATTGCTCAGGCAAATTAATAAGCCAAACAATTTTTCTCCTCGCCTGAACTGCAGAGGCTAATCTGGATACTAAAGGAAAATCTTGTTTGTAACATTTACCAGAATAAATAGCACTACATCCACACTCATACTGTAAATTTGGATCAAAAAGAGTGAAGAGCGGATAGTGAATTTGGCTACTTTGGGCTCAGACAGAATGTACATTCCTTAATGAACAATGTAGTTAATTTATCTATGTTCTACATAGATAACCTTTTTCTTCTTCCTTCTTTATATGTATTGCAATAATGTTGAAAAACCCAGCAAGAAGCAGCACCCCACTGTGCTAGGCACTGTACAAATACAGAACAAAAAGACAGCCCCTGCCCCAAAGAGCTTACAGTCTAAGTAACTTAGTTTAGAAGGAAAAAATCTTTAGGTAACCCGTAGACAAAATTATTTCAATGGGAGTTAACTTTAGCTGCTTATTTTTACCACCAGGAGGAGCACTATTAAAATATTCTTATCTGTGTACTGGCACAATCTTTCTAATGCTTTTGCTATAAATTTTCTCTCTCTCTGGGAATATCCCAAATTGTTGAAGGCAGAGGAATAAAGATACTATTATGGAATGTAGGTTACACTTAAGAAAAGTTTCAAAAAGAAAATAAGTGAAGTGCTTTTATTTAAAAACCAAAGTTTTAGAATTTTTTTTGTTCTCAAGAAATAATTATTTTCTTGACATTTACACTAGAATTTATTTCTAAATCATGATTGTATGGGTTAATACTATGGCTGCAACATATTGCAGTAGTAGCAGGAGGCCCAGGATTGGAATGAGATCTACCACTTCCGAAACTGGAGATTTGCTTACTTTATAGTAGTTCATTTTCAGGAGACAGGGTGATAGGATTGCTAGCAAAAACTCTCTGTGTCAGCCGATGCTAGCTGTTTACTAGATAAGAATCAGAATGTAACACGATTGCCTATATTCTGCTACCATAGACAGGAGGAAAGTTAACGTGGTAGCATTCAACAAGGATAAAGGGACTGGTCCATAAAGATGTGGCTCAGTGCTCAATTGTGCTAAGCACTGTACAAACATAGAATGTAATTCTGTGGGCAGAATATTATTTGTTTTCTTTTTCCATTTATTAATACAGTTTTTTCTTCTGAAAACGTAACTGTTTTGTTTTGTCATATGCAGCACCATACCCATTATCTGTGCCTAACAAATAATAATTTTCTCTTCTCAGGAAAAAACATGTTTCACAGGGCAGTCCCTTATGTATAGCTCTAATTAGTGGTATTTGGCTTCCTCATTCAGGATTGTTCTTTGGTGACTATTCCTGAACTCAAATTATGTTATGCTGTGACATAGGCAAAATAGGCATATTTGACTGATTTATATTTTCCCCAAGGAGGACTGAAAATCAAAGGATAGTATTAGCATTTAAAAGGAAGTGCTTGAAATTAGAGTCTTTGTATTAGATATTTTTCTGAATAATCAACAAGAAGCATATTTGAATTCTTAGATTTTCTTTGGATAGTAGATTTTATCCATATAGTGGAACTTAATGTCCAGTACACCATGTTATTCTTTAAATTGCGGTGATGTGCACATATTCTAAATCTGACTTCAGAAAAGGAGTAGGATTCCTAATAGTGTTTTCAAATATTTGTATTCCATATGGATTTTATGATTCATAAACTGGATTATCATCAGTTCCCTGTTTTACATTCCTGGCACATTACTGCCACTGATTGAAAATGCTATTGTAGCCCTTGCTAGAATTAGTTCTTTTCTATACTGTTGAAGCATCTGCTCAGCAGATATTTTTCTACAAAGTATCAACATGTTTTCTTCTTGCCTTTTTATCATGAAAGAGGCTGTTAAAAAAATAAATGCATACAAATAAGCCTAGTTGGCACCTCTTTTTTTGAGGTGGAGTCTTCAAATAGTTCTCAAGGACCCTCTAACTCTCAAACTTAACTGACTCCTGCCCCTTGAGATCACACAGTATACACAATATTGGACAATAGGGAAGGATAATCAACATACCTTTTTGAGGTCTATTGCAAGGTAACTGGCTCTTTTTTATATTAAAGGGAGTTGAGGGGTAGGAACTAGAATAGGCTCAGTGCATCCTAAAGGCCAACTTAGCAGACACGACACTTGTTTGAAAACAACAATATTTTATAGTTTCTCAATTTAAACATGACAGAGGTCTACAAAAATTAAAGGTAATTGAAAAAAAGTCAGCTGAGGTTGCAAAATTAATGAAATAAGGCACCTAAACTATTAACTTTTGGCTTGTTCATTTAAATATTTTGCTGCAAATAATTCCTAATGTTTGTTTTCAGGAAGAAGACGAGCTGGACTCCCACACCATGGTGAAAACTAATTCAGAGAGTGCTGGCACAATGAGGGCCACAAGCACAATGAGTGAAAGTGCCCAGACAATGATTGAACATAACAGTACCATGTTAGAATCAGACTTAGGGACCATGGTGATAAATAGTGATGATGATGATGATGAAGAAGAAGATGGGACTATGAAAAGTATGTTAATTTTTTATTTCCTTTTTCGATTAAGATTATTTTTCCATATTGTACAAGGGTGTACAGCATTATGGTATCAATATTTAAACACTGTATATACTGCTTTTAACATATAGTCCTTATAAACTGTATCTTGCTCTTTTTCTCATGCCCCACATTTATTTGGATGAATTTCTTGAAATTAAACTGAAATGTAGTAATTATGAGATAAAGCTAATTAATAAGATCCTGATCCTTAAATTGGATCCGTGCAGAAGTATTTTCTGTGCCTGTGCATGGACTGATTGACTTCAAAGAGACTCTGTATGAGTGCTGTAGTCTGCACAGATCCAGTTGCAGGATAGGGTTCATGCTTTTTTTTTTTTCCAAGTTGTATATCCAGAAAATATTGGGGCCAATTAGCATATTTTATTTAACTATTGTCATCTTTCATTGACAGACAGATTCCAGTTGACTTCAAAGGGCTTTGGACCTGCCCTTAAAAGAGTAGAAAAACTGAAAAATTACTAGTTTTTTTAGAGAACAAAATTATAAAATATGATACAATCTTTGTAATCTGCACTTGTTAAATAGTGACTTCATGATACATTCTGACACCCTGACTCATGTTGTTTATGACCTTCACTCCACAAGAACATCTGTAGAAGGATTATTTGTTTAATAAGGTACAATTCAACATGAGTGAGAGTATCCGAAACCATCTGTAAGTACCTGAATCTGTGAGGTGCCGAGCACTTTTGCCTTCCAGTAACTTGAGACATATATTAAAATTACTTCGCTAGCAGTTGAAGTTGCTCAGCACCTTGCACGAGGAATTTCACACTTCTAAGGTTTGGATCCTATTGTGGCAGAATGCAAGGAATCATTTATAGTGGGCAAGAACCTTGTGTTAAGTCTAAAAAAATAAAGCGAGAGTCTGGTAAACTGAAAGGAATGATCAGATTACGCTGTTTTAATTGTTCACTTATTAAGTGTTTTATATTAAATGTGAAGTTGCATGTATGTTGGAAAAACTTCTGTTGTGACTTATTCAAGCTTGGTTGGAAATTCAAGGCAGGATTACATTTTATTTATTTGTGGTGTAGCTTATAGTAGACTGGAGATTTATTTTTCTCTTCAAATGTAAGAAAATAAACAGTACTATTGATAAGCGATGAGTTCCAGTGAGATGATTAACCCCATAAAACATTTAGTACATGTTTTAATTTGTTTTGATGCTGAAACAGTATTTGCTTTATAAACTTTGAGACTAATGGGGAGGCTTAGTGCAAGTAGTCCTGAATTAATCAAATTTAACATGTTATGGAACAGAGTAGTAATAAGTATAAAGGTATCAGATAATTTAAAAAAAAACAAATTTGAGGGAGCGAAGGAACATCCTGAGTAAATTCTTGTGGGTAGAAATGTTACAAAGTAAGGATTCTTTTCAAGAAAAAATTGATATGTGGCCTTCCAAACCTTTTAAGACTCAAGAATCCACGCATGCAGATGATCAGCCTACCAAAAGGACAGGTCAGAGTGGGGTGCAAAGCCAAACCCCCTCCCCCGCCCAAGATCTGTGCTGGGAATTGCAGAGTTATTTGGGGAATGAGAGTTTATATAATGAGTTCCTCATCTCATATGTGCTGCAATTCCTAATCCATGCTCAGTTCCTTTCTCTACTCTTTGAGACATGCAGCCTGCAACAGTTACTGCAATCCTAGTTCTGAAGTAATCCCAATAGCAAGTTGTGATGGCCTAAGCCGACCTTGCAGTTTGCAAGAGGGATTCTTAACTCTATTGGTAGCTTCCTCTTCTTGAACAGACTTTTTCAGACTTCTGTGTTCTTCCTGAACCTCTGATCATTAGCTTTTAAAGGGCAAAGGGAGGAGTAGAATCTCTGGGACAATATGATTCTTCTTCTTCTCCTTGGGTGACAGCTTTGTTTTGTGTCAGAGGGGTAGCCGTGTTAGTCTGGATCTGTAAAAGCAGCAAAGAATCCTGTGGCACCTTTTAGACTAACAGATGTTTTGGAGCATGCAAGTTTCTTCATGAGGTTGATGGATTTCCACTCCATACGGTCTGTCTGGATATGTGGACTCTCTACTCAGACCCTATGCCACCAGCACTCCCAGCTATCTCCATGACACCACTGATTTCCTGAGGAAACTACAATGCACTGGTGACCTTCCAGAAAACACCATCCTAGCCACCATGGATGTAGAGGCTCGAGTGAAAAAGTTGGTGGTTTGAATACTAATATGAATCTCACAGTTCTGAACAAATTGAAAAGCATACGTTTTGGTAATGTATAGTGTTTCACAACTTGAACTAAAGAAGCTTTGTTAGGTACTCTGGTTCTTAGGGTGATGATGTGCATATAAGGATACATTCCAGTCAAATAATGTAGAATGTTTGCTTTGGATCTGGCATAAGATACGTTCTATGTTTACAGGATACTTATGTGTTCTAACAATCTCTTAACACTAACTGAAAGTAAGTGTTTTTAAAATTGGTTAATTTTGGGTAGTATTTGTCTAGTCAGTTATAAAAAAAGTTGGGAAGAATGGAATTAGCCTTCCTATGTCAAGAAACACACCCTGATATGGAATTTTGTGACTTCATATGCAGTCTTGTTGTTTGCTACTTAATTTATAGGAGAGGAGACTTTATTGGCAGGCTGCTGAGCTGATTTTAATTCAGATTCTTACAAGTGGTCCACACATAACTATATGCTAGAGTAGAATTTCATTTCATTAAATGACCCTTAAAAATACAAATTTGTTGCAGACCTTTAAAAAACACCTTTGTTGGCATGTTTTTCTTCCTATTTACCACCTCTTGAGCTCTCAAACTCAAATATTTTAGCCTAAGTTGTGTCTTTGTCACAAACCCAGAACAAGGAGCAGCATGTAGTTGCACTGTCTCAGCAGTAGATTGGGAAACAGTCAGGGACTAAGTAATCTGTGCCAGCCCTATATTTGGTGCAGTTATTTCCCTAGTGTGGCAGCTGAGCTATGCTATCTGGGTTGTTGCGGTAGGAGAGGGCCTTGGGTGGCAGGCCAGTCCTCGCCCCACAGACAACCTGCCAACCTGAAGCATATTCTCACAGTAACTGCACACCGCACCATAGTAACTCTAGCTCAGGAACCCAATCCATGCAACAAACCTCGATGCCAACTCTGCCACATATCTACACCAGCGACACCATCACAGGACCCTAACCAGATCAGCCACACCATCACCGGTTCATTCACCTGCACGTCCACCAATGTAATATACGCCATCATATGCCAGCAATGCCCTCTGCTATGTACATTCGGCCAAACTGGACAGTCTCTACGGAAAAGGATAAATGGACACAAATCAGATATTAGGAATGGCAATATACAAAAACCTGTAGGAGAAGCACTTCAACCTCCCTGGCCACACTATAGCAGACCTTAAGGTGGCCATCCTGCAGCAAAAAAACTTCAGGACCAGACTTCAAAGAGGAACTGCTGAGCTTCAGTTCATTTGCAAATTTGACACCATCAGCTCAGGATTAAACAAAGACTGTGAATGGCTTGCCAGCTACAAACCAGTTTCTCCTCCCTTGGTTTTCACACCTCAACTGCTAGACACAGGGCCTCATCCTCCTGATTGAACTAACCTCGTTATCTCTAGCTTGCTTGCATATATATACCTGCCCCTGGAAATTTCCACTACATGCATCTGATGAAGTGGGTATTCACCCACGAAAGCTTATGCTCCAAAATGTCTGTTAGTCTATAAGGTGCCACAGGATTCTTTGCAGCTTTGTTTTGGGATCACTAGCCAACAAGCGGCAGCTTTGGACTTCATGGTCCCCTTCCCTGGCTAACCGCAATGCAGTGTTATTCCTATGTCACTTTGTCTGTGACCTTCACCCTACCTCAGCCCATCCAGAAAAAGGGAAGGCTTGGGAGACTGCTCAGTGCCAATAAGGCGATTACTTAGCTACTTCCAAAGAAGAGCTTCTTACTAGGAATAGGGTCAGCTGTGTTGTTTGGGAAGAATGCAGATCCTCTGCAACTCTCAGTCTCTTGGAAAGAAATGTGGACTGGAGGGAGCCTTAAGAATGTAAATGATGTTCAGAGGTTTCTGCAGAATGCCATAATTAATGTACAACAGACTTCCATTTAAAAAAGTGAGAAATAAAAGTCTAATGGGGAGTTATGAGGGGCTGTTCAAGGGTTTTATAGGAAAGAAATTATACATGAAAAAGAGAATAGGCACAATTGGAATATACAGAGTTGGAGACAAATTGTGCCCAGCCCTTGTGTGCATTTGCAAGGGAGGGAAAGAGCACAAGGAACCCTCTTCTCAAAGTGATGGTCCCTATTGTATTCCGCTTTGGGTTATGCACATGCACCATGTGCCTGGAGTCAGAGAATTTGCAAATAGTGTTCACTGGTCCATGCATGTGCCCTGGCTCACCTTGTGCTTCTGATCGAGGTGATAAAAGGCAGGGCGGATCAATCACCTCTTCAGTTCCTTCTCACCATCACATGGTTCAGGTTGGGAACTTTTTGGTCCTCAGCTATGGTCATTCTGAAAAACAATATTAAGTGTGATAAATATTTCATAGTTTTAATAGTTCTTAATAACTTGTATAGATTTAGTCATTTTAATAGTTTTTAGTACCTTTTAGAGTTAGATTAGGGTATGGGGGATTCCCCCCCACAACCCAGTACCCCATCCGGGTACTGTACTATGCCCAGAACTCTAGGCTTCAAACTCTGCATTTCCTGCACATGATCCTTCTTGGTCACCAGCAACTATCAACACAGCCTCTATTCCCTGGGAGAAGCTCACATTACAGCTCAGTGCAGTAGTTGCCAGCTCTTCCCCAGCCATACCCAAGAAGGGTAGGCACTTCGCTTCTGTAAATATCTCCTGGAGATGGCCCTGAGACCCCAAACAGACCCTGGCCGGGGAACCCTACCTGTACATCAGCCTGAATCAGCAAGGAGTGAGCCTCCTGCTGCAGAGTCTGACTCTGGTGCCAGAGAATCCACAGACACTACAGCGGAGCCTAGTTGGGAAGCACTCTCATGAGCATGGGATTAAGTCTTCCTCTCTGTCCACTTCACTTCAAAGAAATCAGATGTGCCTGCAAGCAAATCCACCAGCTCAGTCCACGAGGACTTAGTATGTCCTAAGTCCCATAGGCTTGACAAGAAAGCACAGAAACATGGGTCTCCGCTGGCTCCAGACAGTGCTCTGTTGGTACCACCATGCCCAGCTCCTCATAAGACTCGGGTCCCTCTAGTACTGGTGAAAACTGACCACTGCCCGATACCATCATCATTGCTGGCCCAAACAGAAAAAGTCTCCCTGACACCTGGGAGGTCTAGATCTATAGCCATACCACAGGACATTTTTGCTCTCCTGAATCCAGAATCCCCTGCTCCATTGGAACTCTCTGTTTCCAGGGAGCTCACATCTCTTCTGAGAAACCTGCCTGTGGGACAGATCTTATGTGCCCCCCACCCCTTTCACAACTCGGACCTCTCCTATGGCACCAGCGGTACTGCCATTGGAAACTGGGTCAGCCTATTCCTCCTCAAGAGATTCAGAACCATCAGAGGAACCATTCCTCCTGTACTGTCCTTACTCATTTCCCAGGAGACCCACACAGCCCTGGAATTGACTGCCACTTCACCTGACTCAGAGACACTTGTACCCCGTTGTGTGGAGAAGTACTTCCTTTTGTTTGTTTTTAAACCTGCTGTCTATTAATTTCATTGTGTGACCCCTAGTTCTTGTATTATGTGAAGAAGTAAATAACATTTCCTTATTCACTTTCTCCACATCAGTCAAGATTTTATAGACCTCCAAGATCTCTTTCTTGAGTGGTAACAGCTAATTTAGACCTAATAATTTTGTATGTATAGTTGGGATTATATTTTCCAATGTGCATTACTTTGCATTTATCAACATAGAATTTCATCTGCCATTTTGGTGCCTAGGCACCTCGTTTCATGAGATCCCTTTGTAACTCTTCTCAGTCTGTTTTGGATGTCACTATCTTGAGTAATTTTGTGTCATTTGCAAATTTGCCATCTCACTGTTTGCCTATTTTTCCATATCATTTATGAATATGTTGAACAGTAGTGGTCCGAGTACAGACCCCTTGGGGGACACCACTATTTACATTGCTCCATTCTGAAAACTGACCATGTATTCCTGCCCTTTGTTTCCTATCTTTTAACCAGTTACTAATCCACGAGAGGACCTTTCCTCGTATTCCATGACTGCTTACTTTGCTTAAAAGCCTTTGGTAAGGGATCTTGTCAAAGGCTTTCTGAAAGTCCAAGTACTTTATATCCACTGGATCACTTGGTCCACATGTTTGTTGACCCTGTCAAAGAATTCAAATAGATAGGTTAAGAATGATTTCCCTTTACAAAAACCATGTTGACTCTTCCCTAACAAATCATGTTTATCTATATGTCTGATAATTCTGTTCTTTACTATAGTTAAACCAATTTGCCTGGTACTGAAGTTAGGCTTACTGGCCTGTAATTGCCGGGATCGCCTCTGGAACCTTTTTTAAAAATTGGTGTCATATTAGCTGTCCTCCATCATCTGGTATAGAGGCTGATTTAAGCGACAGGTTACACACCACAGTTAGTAGTTCTGTAATTTCATTTTTGAGTTCATTCAGAACTCTTGGGTGAATACTATCTGGTCCTGGTGACTAGTTACTGTTTAATTTATCAATTTGTTCCAAAGCTTCCTCTTATGACACCAGAATATGGGACAGTTCTTCTTCGAGTGATTGCTCATATCCATTCTAGTTAGGTGTGCGCGTGCAGCGTACACGTTCGTCTGAAGACTTTTTACCCTAGCAACGCTCGGCTGGTCGGCTGGGTGTCCCCTGGAGTGGCACCGCTGTGGCATCGGATATATACCCCTACCGACCCAGCCATCTCTCAGTTCCTTCTTACTGCCCGTGTTGGTCGTTGGAACAGTGGAGCATGGCTTAGCTGACCTCCACTTCCCTAGCTACTCGTAGTTTTCTTGTTCTTTATCGTGTATATAGTTATAATCCTTTTATATAATTATACTTAGCGTATTTGTTTATAGCAGTTAGCCCACTATAGTTAGAGGGGTTCGGGGATTAGCCCCTTCCCCGCACCCGGTGCTGGGGCCCATGCCCTGCTCACCGGGTTTCAAACCGTGCTCGGCCTGTCACAAGCCGATGCCGACAGGAGATCCACACGACTCCTGTCTGAAGTGCCTCGGAGAATTGCATCTAACAGCTAAGTGCCCTATCTTCAAGGCTTTTAAGCCACGAACAAAATAGGAGTGGGACATCAGACTTAAACAGCTCCTGGTGGAGGCGGCTCTCACCCCTCCACCCTCAGCACTGACCGCTGGCCAGTTGACTAGCAGAAGCGCCTCCTTGGCACTGGACCGCGCCGGTACTGTCAAGCCCTCTCGGCACTGGCCATCGCCGTACCGAAGTCGGCTCCACGCTGCTCCCTCTCCCCGAGGTCGAGAAAGGCTAAGACTCCTGCTACCTCTGTGCCACCTGCACCGCAGCCAGAGAGCGTGTCTAAGTTGGATCGCCCGGCACCAACACCTGCTGCGGCACCGACACTGTTGTCACCATCGATTCCGGTCCCACAAGGGCCATCGAGTCTGGCACCTGTTAGCTCCCCAGCGCGGGCCGCAGTAGAGCTGACTATACCATCCACGCCGGAGACGTTCTCAGAGGTGAGGAATCTGATTGCCTTGAAAGAGTCAACACTGCCTCCACCCCTGGCACCGCCGGTGCGGGTAATACAATCAATAGGCAAACCAGCCTTGATAAGACCATCCTCTGTTGGCACAGCGGACTGGCACTGCTCACAATTGCAATCCTGCAGACGTTCCAGGTCCAGATGGCACTCAGAGTCCCGGCACTGTTCCCCTCCTCGGTACCGGTCGAACTCGTGGCACCGGTCGGCATCCCGTTCGCCGGCCCGCTACTCTCGGCACTGTTCCAGCTCTCGGCACTGCTTCAGGCACCGTGTCTTCCGTAGCCGATCACGACTCCGAGCTTCGAGATCTCGGTCAACCTCCCGGCACCGCTCTGGTTGCAGGTCCCGATCTCGCTCCCAGTAGCGATATGCTTCCCGGCACTGGTCTCCGATACACAGTAGAATAAGATCTGCTGAAACCTCTGCCCAGGGCTTCTCCGCTCCTCCATGGCCATCCAGACACACTTCGGTGTCATCCCATGCGGACAGCTACTATGCTTAAGACGGTGATTCAGATGCGCCCGCTGGAGTTTTTCAAGAGGCCCAGACCCAAGACCAAGGCCCACATCAGTGGTCCTTTTGGACGCCTTGGGCGTACCACCAGACCCAAGGCGCTCCAATAGTCCCGTCCCGCTCTGCTCCATCAGAGCACCGAGCACCAGAGGCTACAGCTACCCGTCCTCCTCCGGCTGGAATGGAGGAAGCACTAGTTCACCCATCGGTCTCCCTGGTACCGCTGGAGCAGGAGATGGCCCAAGACCAGGAGACCACACAGGACCAGCTCGTCCCCGGCATTTCCAATTCTTCCTCTCCAGATGGGGCGGTGGCAGGAACGTCCTCCTCAGGCCTTCCTCCAATCGACCTCAGAGCCCATGAAGACCTCCTCAGGAGGATAGCCTTCAACATGAACCTCCAGGTGGAGGAGGTCCTGGAGGTCGAGGACCCTGTAGTGAGCATTCTGTAGGCAGATACCCCCACCAGAGTGGTCCTACCCTTTATGAGGAACATCCAAGCCAATGCTGACACCTTATGGCAATCCCCAGGCTCCATCCCTCTTGTGGCAAAGGGAGTCGAGCGTAAATATATGGTATCCTCTAGGGGGTACGAGTATTTGTATGTCCACCCTCCTCCCTGCTCACTAGTTGTTCAATCCGTCAGTGAGAGGGAGCGCCATGGCCAACGTGCACCAGCCCCAAAGTCAAAAGAGGCTAGGTGAATGGACCTACTCGACCGCAAAGTTCTTATTCAGCAGGTGCCCTACAGCTCCGGGTGGCGAATCAGCAAGCCCTGCTGAGTCGCTATAATTATAACACCTGGGAGGTGGGTAGGTTCACAGAGCTACTTCCCCAAGACTCCTGCCAGGAATTCGCTGCCTTCTTGGAGGAAGGGAAAAAGGTGGCCAGAATTTCCCTCCAGGCTTCGCTAGATGCGGCCGACTCAGCAGCCAGGACCCTGGCTTCGGGTGTCACCATGAGATGCATCTCCTGGCTACAGGTTTCCAACCTCCCACTGGAGCTGCAGTATACCATCCAAGATTTACCCTTCGATGGTAAAGGTCTCTTCTCAGAAAAGACTGACTCTAGACTGCAGAGCCTGAAGGACAATCAAGTCATCATGCGTTCTTTAGGCATGCATACACCCGTGACCCAACGCAGGCCTTTCCGTCCCCAGACTCACCGCCCGTACTTTATGCCTCAAAATAGACAAGACTTTGGCAGACGGCGTGGGCGGGGTGGGCGTAGAAGCCAGTCAGGACCCCAAGGGGGCCAAAACCATGGTCCCTCCAAACCACCGGCGGGACCTGAGTCCGCCTTTTGAAGGTACGCCCGAGGACGGCGTGCCAGTTTCAGGCCAGGATCCCTTTCCCCCCTTCTCCAACCGTCTTTCCTACTTCCTCCCAGCATGGTCCCAGATAATCTCAGACCTCTGGGTCCTATGCATGGTGAAACACGGATACCACCTCCAATTCGTTTCAACCCCGCCTTCCCACCCTCCAACCCAGTCCCTCTTCAGGGACTCCTCTCACAAGCAATTCCTCCTGCAAGAGGTGCGCAAGCTCCTCACCATGGGAGCCATAGAGGAGGTGCCAAAAGACGAAAAGGGCAAGGGGTTTTACTCCCGTTATTTCCTGATCCCCAAGTCAAAGGGAGGCCTCAGGCCTATCCTAGACCTGCGAGGACTCAAGAAGTTTATGATAAAGTTGAAGTTCCGCATGGTCTCCTTGGGGTCTATTATCCCGTCCTTGGCTCCTGGAGACTGGTATGCTGCCCTCGATATGAAGGACGCATACTTTCACATCGCCATTTTTCCTCCACACAGGAGATATTTTCACTTCGTAGCCAACTGTCAGCACTTCCAGTTTACAGTCCTCCCCTTTGGCCTTTCCACGGCCCCAACGGTGTTTACCAAGTGTATGGCCGTAGCCACCGCATACTTCCGCCGATGTCGGATACACGTATTCCTGTATCTGGACGATTGGCTCATCAGAGGAACCTCCAAGACACAAGTCACACAACATGTGGCATTGTCAGGGACCTATTCACACGTCTAGGCCTGATGATCAATATGGAAAAATCCACTCTGGTTCCCACACAGAGGTTAGACTTCATCGGAGCAACCCTGGACTCCAGTCTAGCCAAGGCCTACTTACCACAGCCGTGGTTCCAGGCAATGACAACCATCATCCGAGGTCTACAGAACTTCCCAACGACCTCGGCTCGCACTTGTCTCGGTCTCCTGGGTCACATGGCTGCCTGCACATTCGTGACCAAAAACGCCAGGCTCCGCCTCCGTCCTCTCCAAACTTGGCTCAACTCGGTATACCATCCAGGCAGAGACCCAATAGACACAATAGTCACCATTCCCCCGAGCACTCTAGCCTCCCTAGATTGGTGGCTGAGCCCCTCCCTGGTGTGTGCAGGGCTACCGTTCCATCCCCCCAACCCTCACTGTCCCTGACAACAGATGTGTCATCTCTCGGCTGGGGGGCTCACCTTGGACGCCTTCGTACTCAAGGCCTCTAGTCACTGCAGGAACTGGCGCTTCACATAAATGTCCAAGAGCTGAGAGCGGTCCGCCTGGCGTGCCAGGCGTTTCAGCAACATTTACACGACCGTTGTGTCTCAGTGTTCACAGACAACACAACGGCCATGTATTACATAAACAAGCAGGGAGGGACTCAATCTTCCCCCTTTTGTCAGGAGACCATCCAACTCTGGGACTTCTGTATAGCCCACTCGATAGAACTGGTAGCATCCTTTCTCTCAGGGGTTCGGAACACTCTGGCGGATCGACTGAGCAGATCTTTCCTGTGTCACGAATGGTCGATACAGCCGGACGTTATTCATTCGGTTTTCCAGTAGTGGAGATTTCCTCACATAGACCTTTTCGCCTCCCGTGCGAACAGGAAATGCCAGATGTTCTGCTCCTTCCAGGGTCTTTCACCGGGATAGATCTCGGACGCATTCCTAATGTCGTGGAAGCACCGGTTGCTTTATGCCTTCCCACCGTTCCCGCTGGTTCACAAGTTCCTGCTAAAACTCCGCAGGGACAGAGCGCACCTAATCATGATTGCGCCAGTGTGGCCCAGACAACACTGGTACACCACGCTGATAGACCTGTCAATAACCAACCCAATTACCCTGCCACTCCACCCAGACCTCATAACTCAGGACCACGGTAGTCTTCGCCACCCAGACCTGCAGGCCCTTCACCTCACAGCGTGGCTGCTGCATGGCTAAACCAGTCAGAGTTGCGCTGCTCTGCTCCGGTACAACAAATACTCCTGGGTAGCAGGAAGCCTTCCACTCGGTCAACGTATCTGGCCAAGTGGAAACGTTTCTCCTGCTGGTGCGCAACGCAGAATGTTACTCCCTCTGAGGTCTTGATCCCTACCATCCTGGACTACCTTTGGTCTCTTAAGCAGCAGAGCCTGGCGGTATTTTCTTTGAGGGTACACTTGGCAGCCATCTCCACATTCCACCCAGGAGAGAATGGCCGCTCTGTGTTCTCGCACCCTATTGTTACTAGGTTTCTCAAGGGTCTGGAGCTCCTATACCCCCAGGTACGCAGCCCCGTCCCTACTTGGGACCTCAACCTAGTCCTAAACAGACTTATGCTCCCACCATTTCAGCCGTTGGCAACTTGCTCACTGCTGTACGTGTCCTGGAAGACTGTTTTCCTCGTAGCCATTACATCAGCCAGACGAGTCTCCGAGCTTCGAGCACTCACAGTGGACCCACCGTATTCTGTCTTTCACAAGGATAAGGTACAGTTGCGACCACATCCAGCGTTCCTCCCTAAAGTGGTATCGGCCTTCCATACCAATCAGGACATCTTTCTTCCGGACTTCTTCCCGAAGCCGCATTCATCTCAACGGGAACAACAATTACATTCCCTAGATGTCTGTAGGGCGCTCGCATTTTATATCGATCGGACGAAGCCCTTCCGTAAATCCCCCCAACTCTTCGGTGCAGTGGCTGACCGGATGAAGGGCCTACCTGTCTCCTCCCAGAGGATCCCCTCGTGGGTGATGGCGTGCATCCGCACGTGCTATGACTTGGCTCATGCTCCCTCGGGCCACCTCACCACACATTTTACCAGGACTCAGGCTTCATCTGCTGCCTTCCTGGCTCATGTACCAATCCAGGAAATATGTTGCGCAGCTACCGGGTCCTCGGTCCACATCTTTGCTTCACATTATGCTCTGGTTCAACAGTCCAGAGATTTGGCTCAGCAGTTTTGCACTCTGCCACATCTCACTCTGACCCCACCGCCTAGGAAAGGCTTGGGAATCACCTAACTGGAATGGATATGAGCAATCACTCGAAGAAGAAAAGACGGTTACTCACCTTTGTAACTGTTGTTCTTTGAGATGTGTTGCTCATATCCATTCCAAATCCACCCTCCTTCCCCACTGTCGGAGTAGCCGGCAAGAATGAACTGAGGGGTGGCTGGGTTGGCAGGGGTATATATCCGGTGCCATAGCAGCGCCACTCCAGGGGGCGCCCAGCCGACCCGCCGAGTGTTGCTAGGGTAAAAAGTCTTCCGACAAACGTGCATGCGGCACGCGCACACCTAACTGGAATGGATAATGGAGTGAGGTCTTTTCCTCAGTGTTATCACCTAAAAAGAATGGCTCAGGTGTGGGAATCTCCCTCAGATTCTCTGCAGTGAAGACTGATTCAAAGAATTTATTTTGTTTCTCTGCAATGGAGTTTTCTTTCTTGACTGCTCCTTTAGCACCTTGATCATCCAGTGGCCCCACTGGTTGTTTAGCAGGCTTCCTGCTTTTAATGTATTTGAAAAAAAATTATTAGTTTTTGAGTCTTTGGCTAGTTGCTCTTCAAATTCTTTTTTGGCCTGCCTAATTATGCTTTTACAGTAGACTTGCCAGAGTTTAAGCTCCTTTCTATTTTCCTCAATAGAAATTAACTTTGTATTTTTAAAGGATACATTTTTGTCTCTGACCACTTCTTTTGCTGTGTTGTTAGCCCTGGTGGCACTTTTTTGGTCCTCTTACTATATTTTTAATTTGGGGTATACATTTAACTCTTATGGTGTTTTTTAAAAGTTTCCATGCAGCCGCAATCAGTGCAGCCAATATTTCCTCTAGAGCTGCCACAACTGCCATTGTGATGTGAAGGGAGTCTTGGCTCCATGCCTCAGGGTTCCCCAGGGAGAACCAGAATACCATTACAGACCGCCTCTTTGATGAATCTCACCTCTTCAGTCAGAAAATAGATGAGTCCCTACACACCCTGAGGGACTCTGGGGCTACCCTTTGATCACTGAGTATATACACACCTGCCCCTAAGAGGAAGTTCCATCACCAATCCACTTCATCGAGATATAGGACATGACCCTTGTACCATCAGAGACCCAGCAAATCACTGCGTAAAAAGCAGAGGTCTCAAAAGTCCCAGTTCCATCTATTCTCTGCACCAGCCTCAATATCCCAATCTCAGCCCCCGACCCAATGGTATTTTTGACACAAGCTCGAGAGCCATGAATTACTAAGCCCAACACCTCCTGACCCAATACTCCATTCAGGGGTTGTCCAGCACTCTCTTACACCTGCAGTGTGAGAACAGCAGACAAGTGGGTGTTGAATGTCATCCACTCTCACTATACAATCAAATTTGCAACATGAACTCCTTCAAAAAAAAACAACCCTCCCCATCTTCCTGCAGGGACCACTCTCACAACAGTATTCTTGATCAAGAGGTGAACTTTTTACTGCTGTGAGGAGCAATAGAACACGTTTCTCCACATTATCAGGGGACAAGCTTTTATTCAATCTACTTCCTCATTCCCAAGAAGAAGGGCTGGTGGATAGTAATCCTTGACCTCCATCACCTCTTCCACCTTATTTGCAAGCTCCAATTTTGCATGGTGACGTTGGCAGCCATAATTCCATCATTAGAAAAGGGCATGTAGTTCACAGCTCTCAATATGAAGGATGCTTACTTTCACATTGACATTCATCCTGCCTATAGACAATTTCACAGGTTTATGATGGCCTTTGACCATTTCCAATACAGAGTACTACCCTTTGTGATTGCTACCACCTCCAGAGTTTTTACCAAGGTATTTCCAGTGGTAGCAGGTCACATCGGACATCATGGGTTCCTCATTTTCCCGCACCTCCGGGACTGGCTCTTTCCTGCCAAATCTCACCAAGAAGCCTGTATATCAACCTCTATGATGCTCTGCCTCCTTTCTTTACTATGAGTCAGAGTAAACATCAAAAAAATCTGTTCTTACCCCTGCGCAATCTTTGGAGTTCAGGGTAACCTTTGAACTCTATCACTGCTCGGGTGAACTTTCCCACAGACAGGTTCCAGTCCATGAACAATATCATAACTCACACTGCAAGCAACCCTCAGGTAACGGTTAAGACGTGTGTTGCTCCTTGGCCACATGACTCCACCTTCGTTGCCTTCAAGCGTGGCTACAGTTGGTTTACTCCCCAAGCCATCATTCCATGAACCTCATGCTGATGGTTCCTTCCAAGGTACTGTCCTCCCTGCTGTGGTGGACAAATGCTCATCATGTATGCATGGGGGGTCCCTTTCCCCTCTCCTTGTGGGACCATCATTACGGACATGCCCTTACTAGATTGGGGCACCATAAGGAATGTGGACATCTCAAGAGTCCAGAATGCACATCAATGAGCTTAAATTACAGGCAGTAAGGAAGGCGAGTCCTTTCTTCCATTCATCTGCTCTCACCACATCCTGATAATGTCAGACCACACTACAATGGCCATCTACATCAATAAGCAAGGGGGAGCAAGATCAGCCATCTTTTGTGCAGAAGCAGTCCACCTCTGGAACTGGTGTATCAGAAATCAGATCACCGTATCAGCAGCCTACCTTCTGGGGACACAGAATGTTCTCACAGACACTTTGCAATCGATCACAAGTGGGAACTTCATGATACAGTGCTACATGACATTTTCAGATGATGAGGAACCCCAACCAGAGATCTGTTCACTTCCCTGGCCAACAACAAGTGTGCCAAATATAGTTCCAGAGGAGCCCTAGGTTACCACCTTCCCTCCACTGAAGCTTCTGCCACGAGTGTTACACAAGATCCAGCAGGACAGGGCGACAGTCACCCGGATCTTCCCTTTCTGGCCCAGACAATTCTGGTCCCCCATCTGCCTGTGCATGTTGTTTCGCCCACCAATTACCCTCCCAATATTTCCCAATCTACTGACTGAATGCAACTGCAGGATCAAACACCCCAATCTGTGACCACTGCATCTTAGGGTATGGTATTTGGACAGGCATCATCCCTAGAAAGTGCATGCTCCTCAGCCATATGAGACATCCTCTCCAACAGCAGAGAGGACTCAACTAGGAGATAGGTTTCAGGGGGTAGCTGTGTTTGTCTGTATCAGCAAAAACAACAAGGAGTCTTTGTGGCACCTTAGAGACTAACACATTTATTTGGGCATAAGCTTTTGTGGGCTATAACCCACTTCATCAGATGGATGGAATGAAAAATACAGTAGGTAGGTATAAATATACAGCACATGAAAAGATGGAAGTTGCCTTACCAAATTGGGGGGTCAGTGCTAATGAGACCAATTCAGTCAGGATGGATGTGGCACATTCCCAATACTTGACAAGAAGGTGTGAGTATCAACAGAGGGAAAATTACTTTTTGTAGTGATCCAGCCACTGCCAGTCATTATTCAGGCCTAATTTGATGGTGTCAAGTTTGCAAATTGATTCCAGTTCGAGAAACTGCAGAACGATACCATCTTTCCAGTCTTCTGGTACTTCTTGTTCTTTCACTCATATTTCATTACTGAGTTTTATTAGCTTCTAAATCAAAAGCTGTCAACCCGAGGGGCACTCCCCTGTTTGAGGCCTTTGATGTCTACTTTAATTTCATTGGGTGTCATTGGTTCCTCTTCTATTTCTAAATTGGAATTGGCATTTCTCTCAGATCTATGTGTGATCATCAGCCCTAGACAGTTCAATATGAAATGGAAATGTTCTTTCCATCATCTGATTGCTTTTCATGCATTTTCAATCTGTCCATGAGAGTCTCTGATGGGATCACCTGTAGTGGTATGGTTCTTCCTGAGAGCCCTTTCACCGTTCTATAGAGCTACTTGACATCTCACCTCTGTGCTGCTGCTTCTGCCTTTGCAGCCTTCTCCTGAACTTGGCATGTCTATCTTGCCTGCATCTCTTCTTTATTGCTCTTCTCTTCTTTTCTCTCTCTATCTTTCATCCATCTCTAAGAGTTCTGCCTGTGTCTTACACTGTTGCTTTTTGGTCTTTAGAGCTTTCCGCTCATCAGTCATTGCCCATGTTCCATATGTAATCCATGGATCCTTCTGCTTTCTTTGGAGTCTGACTCAACTACTGTCTTCTTCCAATTTGTCCATCTGTCCTCCAGACTTTCATCAGCCTGGTCCTGTAAAACATTGCAATAGTTACTGAGTGCAGTCTGGAATCTGATCTTTGTTTCTTTGTCCTTGAACTTCTCTGTTGCTGTAACACTCTTTTTTCCATCTTTGTGATCTTTTTGAGTTTAAGTTGTAATGTGGCTTCTAAAAGATAATGATTTGAGCCAACATCTGCTCCTGTGCTGACTCTGACATTCCTCAAAGAAGAAGCCCATCTCTTAGATATACACACATGATCTCTCTGGTTGACAGTCACATTGTCTGATCTCCATGTGAGCTTGTGAATCCTCTTGTGCTAGAAGATATTTTCTCTTACGTTCATGGTGTTTGTAACACAGAGATTCATGAGGCTTTTCCATTATCAATTCAGATGCCTTCCACTGAATTATTCAGATGCCTTCCACTGCTGTGCCTATGACTCCTTCCCAGCCAGTAGAGTTGTTATCTATTTGTGCACTAAAGTTGCCTATCATCAACTTGATGTCATGACTAAATAGGTCATCAAATACTTGCTGCACCTGCTTGCAGCGTGTACCCTTTCCACTGTTCCCTGCTGCGTTTACTGGCGCATCGACTTGGATTATTGTACACTTGATGTGTCTTGTTTCCAGCCTGGCTGTTATTGTTCTGTCATTCACTGGCTGTCAAGCCACCAGGGTCTTTGTTGTGATGTTATGCAGCACAATTCCTATACCTCTTTCATGCATTTTTCTTCATGATGTGACAAAGTTTGTCCTCTACCTTGGTGGGTCCTGCGCTTATTGGCAGATTTTCTCACCTCAGTGATCTTCCCTACAGTCTGGATCAACTCCTCCTGTGTCTGATCAGGAGTTGGGAGATTTGGGGGGAACTCGGGCCCGCCCTCCACTCCGGGTTCCAGCCCAGGGCCCTGTGGATCGCAGCTGTCTGCAGTGCCTCTTGTAACAGCTGCATGACAGCTACAACTCCCTGGGCTACTTCCCCATGGCCTCCTCCAAACACCTTCTTTATCCTCACCACAGGACCTTCCTCCTGGTGTCTGATAACACTTGTACTCCTTAGTCCTCCAGCAGCACACACTCTCATTCTCAGCTCCTTGTGCCTCTTGCTCCCAGCTCCTCACACGCACTTCCTCTCCTCTGGCTCCTCCCCGCCTGACTGGAGTGAGCTCCTTTTTAAACCCAGGTGCCCTGATTAGCCTGCCTTGATTGGCTGCAGGTGATCTAATCAGCCTGTCTGCCTTAATTGGTTCTAGCAGGTTCCTGATTACTCTAGTGCAGCCCCTGCTCTGGTCACTCAGGGAACAGAAAACTACTCATCCAGTGACCAGTATATTTGCCCTCTACCAGACTCCTGTACCCCACTGGTCTGGGTCTGTCACACTGAGTATAAAATTGTAGCACCGTCAAACACCATCCTACCACTCCCTGCCTATCTCATCACACTAGTGCCAAGAATGTTCAGATAGTATTTTTTCAGTTCTCCTGTAACCTGTACGAGCTTTCCTGTACTATACAAAGGATGTACATTCTACATGACTACATTTGTTACAGATTTGTTCATAGAATTCAATGTCTTGAGATCTCAGCTTCCTTTCAGCCTTCACTGAGTTGCATCATACTTGAGTTTTGAGCTCCAGCTGCACCTACTCTCCTTAAGTTTTGGCTTAACTGAACTGTTCCTGTTGCAGTAAGTAAGATTTTTACCTGAGTGGGTCGCAAACCCAACTGCAGAACCATCCTCTGTTTTTTGGGCATGGGCCAGGGACTGTTACTAACAGTGGGAGAGTTATTTAGACTGAGAAGAGAGGTTTGGTTTTTTTTAAATCCTAGAGATGCAAAACACTTATGACAAATGTTTTTTTTAAAACTTTCCTAACATTTAGTTTCCCATATTTGTTTCCCTCTGCCTTTTATTTCCCTGCTTAAGGACAAAATAAGTAACAATAAGTTTTTATTTATAGGCGCCCATGCTCAGAGGCCTCTGGGAGCCTTGACAAAAAATAATTAAAAACATATTTTTTCACAAACAGGGAATTGTGCCCAAATAAAGCTGAGATCGGGAACAAAACAAGGCCTGTCATCTGACCCCATCATACAATACACAACCCAGCAATAAATAACATTATGCCCTCTTTCTTTTTACATCTGTACATGTTCACAAGCAGGGAGTGGTGCCTTTTGTTCATATCCACTTAAAAGGAAGGAAAAAAGATTTGAGGCAATATAGCTGACCAGACTGCCCTTGATTCTCATATGTAAGTTTCATCTGATCTCATTTCAGAGATCCCTTACATGCAGAACATTCTCTGTGAGCATGTTTATTGTCCCTTTGTAGCTATCTTTAAGGCTCAGGGTCAGACCTTTCTATTTAAGTGAACTCACTTTTGATTGTTTTACTTTCTCTTTTCCATATAATTTTCTTTATTATTTTTACATTTGCCCTTTTTGGGGTTGGCAGAGAGGCTCTCTCTCTCTCTGCCATTTGGCCTCACTCTGTTTTGTATTATTATTGCTTTAACCTTGATACAGTGTCCACATACTTGGTGTTGGTACTGTAAACATAAAGGGAAGAGAGCAATAAACTAATGGGATTCAAGATGCAGGAGAGGTTGGGGTAGGTGCTTTTTAAGAATTAAAACTTTTAGACCCTAATCCTGGAATGTCATCTATGTTCTGAGGTCCCTAGTGGATCAGATTGTAGGACCTGGTCTTTAATCAGGGATCTGCCTATCCTCCTAGTTGAATAATAAACCCTTTGGGTCACTGGGTTGAAAACTTGGTGCAGCAGTTCCAAGCCCTCCTAAATATCAGATTGTGTCACACTGGTGTCTGTCAGTCCTATCTCTAGTAGGAAGCTGACACTTGAAAGCCCTGTAGAAATGCTGAACTGCTGATTTGAAAACTCTTAAGAACAAATCTCTGTCAAGTTCCTTGTTCAGTGTAAGAGATGAAACTCATTGCTCTCAGATTTATTACAGTCTAAGGCCCAGATCTTACAATGAGCCCTGCATGGGCGGGCACTTGCACACAGAGCCCTATTGATTTCAGTGAGGCTCCCCATTGTGGTCTTCCTGCGCAAAGGCAAGTGCAGAATTGGAACCTAAAAAGCTAACATGGGAAAGAGGAAGAGGAGACAGGGCAAATAAATAAGGGTGAATTAAGGAAATGAGAGTCTGGGAAGGAGTGACTATTATTTTTTATAAGAAAGAAAAGGCTTTTTGCAGCAGACACTTAATTTTAGGGATTCACTGGTTTCCTTAAAGCCTGTTATTTTCCTGATTGTTGGTTCTAGGAGCTGCCTAGGCTTCATTGTGTCTATTGTACCTATGTGTCAATGCTACCTATAAATTAGCTCTTTAGAACCTATCAGTTTTGTTCAGGGCATTCCATTCATATTTATTACCAAAAAATAAAATAAAAAAAATAAAACTAGTAACTTATATTTCAGAAAAAATTCTGTGACTACAGAAATATTACTGACAATTTCAGAAATTTCAAGGCATGTTTTCCTGCCATTTTGAAAAGTTTCCTACATTCTTGACTATCATATATATTATGGAATTAATGTTGTAATGTTAGGGTTCCAGGCACTGATCTTTACAATAGAAACTGCACAAGAAGCCACTTTTTAACTGGGAAAGATGTTCATGCATGTTATTGTTTCCTGCATTTAAGTTGATATTTAATAGAGAAAGCCAACATTCCAGTTAATATGGGGCTCTGCAGCATAGATGTTATCCTCCAATGTGGAACTTATACATTTTCTGAAAATCTAATCAAGTGATGTCAGTATACCCCCTTGTGTATTGTTGTAGTAATAGAAGAGAATATCAAAAAGTTAGTGAGGCATGACTTTCCTTTCCTGTAAGCTTGTTAGCTGTTCTTAACTGAGTTTTGCTTTTCCAAATGATCACTTAAATGGCTTGTAAGATTACCCAACTACCTATGTCGGACCAATCCATCTCCAGTTTCCTGATGAGTCTAGCTTATTTCTGTACATGAGAATTGGGGCTATAATGAGTTTTTGGTCTTTCAGATAGCTCTTTCATAGTTAAAGATGTCTGTTAAAAGTTCTCTGATTATTGTTCCCGTCTTTTTCACAATTTTTGATGTTTCAGCATTGATGTTATACAGCTCTGGAAATAGTATTAATTAATTACCAGTTTGTAAAAAATCAGCCAGGAAATCCATACATTATGGGCCTAATATTTAGAGGTGCTGAGCTCCTGCACAGCCATTTTCTTCTCACTGATTTGGAATGGTTTAATGACATTTACTGAACCTTTATTGAACATCGTTTGTTCTGGTCCAAAGGTTTTGTCTGTGTTAGACATAAGTTTGTTGAGTAATGTTTTTGGCATATACAGGTCCTTAAAATGAGAGGGTAATTGTTTTGTCCAGGCCCATTCAATCCTTGGTCTCCCTGCTGTGACTGCTAACGAGACTGCTCGTTAATGCTTTTTGTGGTAGTGTCTTTTATAAATGGGAAGTGTTTTTAAGTTACATGTCAAAGAACCTCTCTGGGAAAAATCATGTTGGCAGCTCTGATTCATGAGCTATCGCAGAGTATGTACTTAACATGGATTCTCTCTTTACTGTGCATGAAGTGGAGGTATTGTAAACTCAACCTAAAAAGGGCTAATGGGTTTACTATAGTGATGTCATTGATTTTATTTTCCTCCACTAGATGGAAAAGCAGATCAAAAGTTAATAGAGCCAGTTTTACAGGCCTTGTTGTCAGAAAGCAAAACCTATATTTGTGTATTAAAACAAACAAAATTCTTTCATACAGAAGTCTTCAAACTTGAGTTTATGACCCTTTCAAGAGGGTTTGTGAATATTTTTTCAGGTGGTCCACAGAGTATGTGGATTTTCTTTTAATTATCAGAAAAATTTACATTTTGTATGTATAGATTACACAAAAACAAAAAACCATCCACCATCTGTACCTAAAAAACTACATATTGCTTAAATTGCAAGGTCAAGCACTCAAAAGTTAGGAAATGCCAGATATATGGTTGCCTGTGCTTTGTAATTCTGCCCTTTTGCGGTCACCCTAGTGAAGACATAATCATAATCTTTTGTAATGGAAATGTTAGGCAACATAAATGGAGGGGTCACAACCTGCTCCCCCTAAAATAATAAACTCATTTGAAACTGGGAATGCAGCCGAGTATTCCACAAAGGTGTGTGTGCATTCATTGCATCGGAGCCAGAGAATTTGTCTAGCAGCACTCATAGGGGGCAGTGCTTGCACCTTGTGGCCATAGTCCCTGCACTGGCTAAATGAGGTGGCGCTGCTCTGACCCCCCTCAGTTCCTTCTTACTGCCCATGGCTGGAGTTGGAGCTCTGTGTGGTTTCTAACTTCACAATCTCTCCAGTTGTTAGTGACTTTTCTAGTTGTATATGGTTAATTAGTACCCTTACTACTAGTATACTGTTAGTTAGATTTACTGTTAATTAGCATTTGTTTGCTTATTCCCTAACATTGTCCATTGTGTTGGGGGGTGGGATCCACAACAACCCCCTCGCAACAGTGCTTGCTCTGCATAGGCCAAGCCCACGTCAAGGAACAATGTTCAGTTTGCAAATTGCTCCCCAGATTGTTCACCAAATGGACACAGGCTGTTAATCTAAAGAAGTACCTGCTTGAATAGGCCACGCAGATGAACTGCTTTGGCACCAAGGCCTTTGGAGGTCGCCCCTCAGGTTCTGAGAACCCTGTCGCTTCATTCTTGGAGCTGGTGCCTCACCTAAGAGTCAGAGGAGTCGTTCCCTATTGAGTGTGCTGAGGAAGAGATCACACAAGACCAATTGTGGCTGCTCTAGGTAGTGTGAGGGCCCATGTACCTCCTCCAGGTGTGAATGCCACCATGCGGGATGGAGCACTGCTGCTCCCCAGTACTGCACAGAGAGGTGAGAGATCCTGTGCCATCAACTCCAATTCTGGCCCCAGGGCATCCGTTGAGTCCAGCACCAGCTGTTTCCATGCTGGCGACATATCAGGTGGCCACAGACCTGCTCTTCCTTTCTGACCTGATCTCTCCCTTGGTCCAGGACTTTGCCAGGACTGCATTGTTCATAGCCCCATTGGCTCGGCAGGCAATTGATCCTGTGGTTCTATTGGCACTGACCTCCAATGTTTCCCTTCCACAGTCAGTGGAAGTGGGGCCTGTGCTGGGCTCGGCACAAGTCACCTCCTTGGCACTGGGAACTTCCTCAGCAGTCCTGCTGTCAGGACTGCTGATGTTACCATGGCCATATTCACCACTCTCCACTTTGGCACCGTTGGTCACTGTGGTACTGCTACTGGCTTCGGGGTTGACACCGCTTCTGGCACCAGAAATAACAGAGGCATACTCAGTGCCGGCAGTATCATTTCCATTGTTAAGTGCCAGCTTGGGCTATGAATGAGTCAGAATAGTTGCTCACACCCTTAGGGCTGGCTCCACCTTTGTCCCTGGAAGCCTGGGACTCCTCGGTGTCCAGGCCGGGTTCTTCTTCCTCCCATTCTCCATTACCTGACCTTGGGGGTGTATATGCTGGCAGTGCAGAGGCATGACTATGGTGATCAACAGCAGCAGCAGAAGTATTGTTCACAGTGCACATCTGGGCAGCCTTTCCCTCCCCAGTAAAGGAGGAGGCATTCGGGACTATAGTTTGGCTAGTCAATATGCTTTCCCCGCTGTCCCCCAAGTGCTTATTTTGACTCTTTGGTCCAGTGCAATGTTCCAGTTGTCACTCCTTTCTCCCCATCTCCTCCATTTGGGGACAGGCTGGCTAATTTTTACAATGCTTGGGGCTTGACCATCACTGACAGTTGGGTTTTAAGCACGATCAGATCAGGCTATGCCATCCAGTTCTGTCCATGCCCCTCCCCCTTCCACCCTGTTCCTTTTCAGTATCTCCTCTCGTGAGATACTGGTCCTTGAGCAGGTCCAGTCAATAGGTTCCGCTGGAACACCAGGACTAGGGCTTCTATTTTCCCAGTACTTTCTGGTGTCCAAATCCAAGGTAAATGTAAGACCCATTTTCGACCTTTGTCAGATACACAAGGTTTCAAACAGTCACTCTGTTGACTATCCTCCCTGCATTGTCTCAGAATTACTGGTTTGCTGCTCTGGACCTTCAGGACACCTACTTTCCTTTGGCAATTTTGCCATGCCACAGAAAATTCCTTTGGTTTGTTATAGTGTAGTGCCACTTTCAGTATATGGTGCTTCCTTTTGGCCTCTGGGCTGCCCCTTAGATTTTTACCAAATGCATGGTTATGGTGCCTGCGTACCTCAGGAAGAAAGGAATCTACTTCTTTCCATATGTGGATGGCTGGTTACTGAGGGGCAGGTCCAGAGAGAAAGTCCTTTCCCACAATGACCATACACTGCATTTGCTCAGTGGTTCACAAACTTAACAATACCACTGCAATGTATTATGTTAACAAGCAAGGGGGAGCACACCCCTGGGTGTTCTGCCAAGAGGCAATCAGGTTGTGGCAGTTCTGCATTGATCCAGAATAATCTTGTAGACCATCTCAGTAGGAATTTTTCCTCGAACAAGTGGTGTCTGAAGACAAGTGTCTTCCAAGTCATCTTTGCAGCATGGGGCATTCCGATGATCAATCTGTTTGCCATGAGGTGCAACAGGAAATTTCATCTGCTCTGTTCTGGAGGGGGCCTCAGTCCAGACTTCCTGTCCCACACTTTCCATCTCACTTTCCACCGATAGTTGGCTCTCCTGTACACTTTTCCTCCAATTCCAATCATACTACAGGTCATCTTCAAGTTGGAGGTGGATTGGGCCAAGCTTGTTCTCATTGCCCTCGTATGGCTAAGGAAGTGCTGATTCTCTCCGACCTTCTTGCACTATCAATTCAGCACCTCAAACCTGTTGTTCTCCATACTCACACAGAATCAGTTGCACCTTGCATCCCGGGCTCAGCTCCGTGCATCTCACGGTGTGGCTGCTTCATGCCTAAATGAGGAAGAGCAGTGTTCTGAGGGCTGTTTAACAGGTTCACAGTAGAAAGCCCTCTACCAGAATGGCCTATTCAGCAAAATGGAAGCAGTTTTCAGTGTAGTCATTGGCCATGGAATTCAACTGACCCGAGCTTCTGTCCAGGACATCTTGGAATACTTGTTGCACCTTCAGTTGCTGGGATTTGCGCTTAGCTCATTGAGAGTGCATCTGGCAGCAATATCAGAATTTTATCCCCACATTCAGGGAAGATTAATATTCTCCAATGTCATGGTAGCAAGATTATTAAAAGGGCTTCGTCTCCATCCTCCGGTCCAAGACCTGGTTCCTCTGTGGGAACTTAAGATGGTCCTAGCAGCTTTAATGGGACCTCCATTTGAGTCCCTTGCATCTTGTCCCTTTCCACTTTTGTGTCAGAAACTTCATTCCTGGTAGCGATAACATCTGCAAGGAAAGTCAGTTAGTTGCAGGCTGTGATGGCAGAGCTTCGTTATACAGAATTCTCTGAGGACAAAATGACTTTGACCATACCCCAAATTTGTGTCTATAGTGATTTCTCATTTCATTTGCACCTGTGTTCTTTCCCATTTATCTCTGGAAGAGCAGCATCTCCATACATTAGATGTCAGGTGATGTCTAGCCTTCTATCTAGGCAGGACTAAACCATTTTATGCTTTGCCTTGCCTGTTTTTGTCATTTGGAGATCATATGAAGGGGTAAGTGGACTCTTTGCAGACTGTCTCTAAAGACATAACATCTGGTATCAAGATTGCATTGAAATAGCTTCAGCTATGTCTACTCAGCAGGTGCGAGCTCATTTTACGAGAATTGTCTCAATATTGGACATTTGCAGGGCTGCTACATGGTTGTCCATACATACATTTATGCTCTGTTATGCTGTTATTGCATCTTCCATGGTGGATGTCAGTTTTCCTAAGGTGGTACTGCAATCTTTGTTTAGGTAAACTCTGAGCCCCACCTTCTGGGTGTATATTGCTTGTTTGTAACATACATGGCTGTATTTACTTGAAAAAGAAGAAACGGTTATGTAACTATGATTCTTTGAGATATGAGGCAGATGTGTATTCCAAGACCCACTGTCCGTCCCCTCTGCATCAGGTGTCTCTCTGGATGTTTGGTGCAAAGGAGCTGAGGGGGGGTTGGGGCAGCAGTGCTTCATGTAGCCCCAGAAGGGGCTATGGACACGAGGTGCAAGCGCTGCCACTCTGCAGGTACTGCTAGGCAAATTCTCTGACTCTGGTGTGCAGAGTGCATGCACACATAAGTGGAAAACACATCTGTATAACATCTCAAAGAATCACAGTTACAGTTAGTAACTGTTTCAGTTAATTACAGTACATTTTTGTTCATATCGGGCATTCAATTCTTTCATAGATGTTAAGGCCCTGATCCTGCAAAGAGACCCTAGAGATCCTTGGTTGTGAATTTGTTTGCAAGATCATTGTAGAAAGACCTATTAGCATAGGTCAGTTTGCCCAACCCTTTCACTTCCCAGCCAATATAGAATTGTTTTATTCAGTATATTCTTGAGACGTTTTTCAGTCTAGTGTTTAATATATTTCTAAAGATAGGACTGCTAGTGTTTTCCTTGGGAGACTGTTCAATGTGTAAGGGGCCTCACTGTTTTCTGATATTCAGCCTTTTTGATGCTCACTTGCACCATCCTAAACAACTCCTCGCTCTCTGGCGTTTACAGCCTTTCAATGCATTGGGATACTAAACATCTATTCTGTATCTCAAATGTTAGTGTATTGAAAATCGTTTTAATGACTGTGTACATGTTTTGGCATCTGCAGTGCAGAGAGGTTAAAACGAATTACAAGATTTCTATTTATTCTGCCAACAGTGACAGAATAATGTATTTTGCTATTGGTATTGTTCAACTTAATTATAACATTTTCACAGTTGTGATATAATACATACTAGTCACTTAATACTTTATACTGTACATACTTTATTAATCTAGGCTTTACCTATACATTGAAGAAAAAGAAAGAAAGAAATCCATTGTTCCCACAGATTAATCTTCATAAAATACTCTTCTTTAGGGAATACATCATCACTGAGATATTTTTCCTTAATGAAGACATCAGGTGGGTTTGATCAAAACATGCATTACAGTGGAATATATTCCTATTTAAATTGAAATGTTTCACAAAATAAATTCCCCCCCTGCACAGTCCTTGAAATGAGGCTACGTGTTTTGGAGTAGAATGACAGAGCTGCAGTCAAGTTAAATTGTGTTTCTTCATTGTATTAGATGTCACAATTTATATTTTTAAAGATAAACTTTATACGACATCCTGGTGATCCTTCTTGGAAAAAAATTCCCTTAATAGAAATACAGGTACTAGAGAGCCATTTGGGGACATCTAATTTCATTTTGTCTTTACCACCAGTACTGCAGGATGGAACAGATGTATTGAGTGTCCAAGATAGTCTCCATATTCCCCCATTCACATCAACTTTTCAGACTGTTAAAGGTATTGTGGCTTCTTTGCCAAAAAAAGACTGGACTGGGATTTCCTTTAGCATCAACCCACAACCAGCCAATATATTTTTAAACATCACTGTCTTTGTCTATTCTAAGTACTAAGAGGTGTTTAATAATGTTATTTAAACATATTTTTAATGCAACTTACTTCCACAATGTAGGCAGAGCCCACAGATACTGCTTCCAGCTTTCCTGTGTTAAGAAACTACTATTGTAGGTGTGTCTGCCCCATCCAGGGAAGCAGAAAACAGAGAGGGATGTTGTTATGGAGAGGAGCCACACAGAAGATCCTTGCTAGAAGCATGGAGTCCAGGCTGAGCCAGAGATAAGAAGGAAACCAATTCAAACAGAATTTGGAAAGAGCTGATAGAGTCACTTAGAAACAAGAGGTTATATTGTGGTGGAAAAGCACCATATTGGGAGGCTGCAAAGAAAATGAGAAAGTTGCATTAAATCTTAGGGTCAGATGCTGTTCCTCTTTGCAACATCTCAGTAACATGGTTTTACTCATTGCAACTGTATTTTTCTGGGAGAGACAGAATTGTATCTCATCCCTTTGCAGGATGTGTGGCATCTACACTTAATGAAAGTCTGGTAGGATTTTATAGAAAATTATATCCTGACTTTAGAATTCTGTATAATCATTCATAAACCCTGCAAAAATTATTATTCTTTATTAAATTCTATAAGTAATTTGTGTATAACCCTATAAGTTTATCCCTGTTATATTCTATCAGATTCTTCCAGCTTATATACCTGGGTCATGCTGCAGATTTATTAAGGCATAGTGGTGGCAGCCCTCAGTGTGGAGTTTTGGACCAGTGAATTCACACTGTGCACAGATCTACTGCCAACGCCTCTGTCATGGTATCTAGCCCCAATCTGAACCTTAGAGTCCAAAAAAATGGGGTACCAGCATGAATCCCCCTAAGCTTAATTACCAGCTTAGATCTGATAGCTGCCACCAATCAGGACTTGGAGTGCCTGATAAACTCTGGTCTCCCCAAAACCTTCCCTGGGGATCCCAAGACCCAAATTCCTTGAGTCTCATAACAAAGGGGAATAAACCATTTCCCTTCCCCCTCCTTTCTTTCTCCCAGATCTTTCCCGCCCTGGGTACACCAGGAGATCACCGTGATTCAAACTCCTTGAATCACAACTCAGAGAAATCAGGTTTTTTTCTCCCCTTTCTCCCCTCCTCCCAGGCTTTTCTTCCCTGGGTAATCCTGGAGAGGTAGACAGATTCAAGCTCCGTGAATCTAAAACACAGAGGAAATTCACCTTTCCTCCCCCCACTCCTCCTTCTTTCTCCCCACCAATTCCCTGGTGAGTACAGACTCAGTTCCTCTGAGCCTTAATAAGGAGAAAAAAATTAATCAGGTCTTTAAAACAGAAATTTTTTTAATAAAAGACAGAAAGAGTAAAGATAATCACTGTAAATTCAAGATGGAGTATTACAGGGTCTTCCAGCTTATAGAAACTGGAGAAAAGCCTCCTCCAGCAGAAATACAATTTAAAATACTTCCAGCCAAATACACATTAAAACTCTACCAGCCAGATACACATTTGCAAATAAAGAAAACCAATTAAAAAAGACTAAAGCCGCCTTTATCCTGATACTTACTAGAATTAAAACAAAAGAGATTTCTTTAGAAAGATTGGAGGAATCTGCGTCTGGTCCCTCTCAGACCCCAGAGAGAACACGGACAGAGAACTAAGAACACAAACAAAAGCTTCCCTCCACCCAGATTTGAAAGTATCTTGTCTCTTGATTGGTCCTCTGGTCTTGTGTTCCGGTTCAGTGTTTGTTAACCCTTTACAGGTGAAAGAGACATTAACCCTTAGCTATCTGTTTATGACAGCCTCTGTTACTGTAGCACTGTTACTGTAGCACTTAAGAAGCCTAATCGTGGACTAGGATTGGATTGTGCTATGTGCTGTACAATCACAGAACAAAAATGTAGTCCCTGACCCAAAAAGTTTACATTCTAAATATAACACTAAATATAACAACAAATGGATAGAGATAGACAGATCAGAGGTAGGAGTCAGTTGCCGTCTTGGGAGTGAATGAGAGCACTGGGCTGAGCCTCTAACCCTCCTGAGCACTGGGCCAGTCCTAGCACCAGGCTGAGCCACCAGCACCTCCCGCCTCTGAAAGCCCTCCACTGGCCACCAGTGCTCAGGATCATGAGCTTTCGTGGGTGAATACCCACTTCGTCAGATGCCACAGGACTCTCTGCTGCTTTTATATTATTTCATGATACTTAAGTGCAGAGTTTATGAAAGTAAATGAAACATTATATTTCTGATATAGTATTTTGGACTGTTCACCTCCTTGGAAGAATCCAAATGTCAAATTAATTCCCAAAACAGTGTCATACTTAAACTCAGTATTCAGAACAAATTTTTCACAAATGTCTTTATCTGTCAAGATAATGGAGTGGTTGATATAGGACTTGATTAATAGAGAATTAACAGAGGATAGTGTAATTAATGCAGATCAACATGGGTATGGAAAATACATTCTGTCCAACTAACTTGATATCTTTTTTTATGTGATTACAGCTAAATGATATAAAATTACAATGGCACACATTAAATTGATTAAAAAGGGGCTAACTCAAAGGTCTCTAAATGTAAAAGGAGAATTGTCATCAAGCAGGTGTGCTTCCAGTGAGATCCTGCAGGGATCAGTTCTTGGCTCTATGCTATTTAACACTTTTATCAATGTTCTGGAAGAAAACATAAAATTATCACTGATAAAGTTTGCAAATGACTTTAAAATTGGGGAGTGGCAAATGAAGATAATAGATCACTGATTCAGCATGATCTGGATTGCTTGGTAAACTCAGCACATGCGAGCAATATACATGTTAATATAGCTAGATGTATATGTCTGGGAACAAAGAATGTTACAGGATGGGGGATTCTATCCTGGGAAGCAGTGACTCTGAAAGAGATTTGGGGGTTGTGGTGGTTAATCAGCTGAACATATGCTCCCAATGTGAGGCTGTGACCAAAAGAACTAATGTAATCTTTGGATCCATATATAGAGGAATTGCAAGTAGGAATAGAGAAGTTATTTTGCCTCTGTATTTGGCACTAGTGCAACTGCTGCTGGAATACTATCTCCAGTTCTGGTGCCCACAATTCAAGAAGGGTGCTGATAAGTTGGAAAGGGATCAGAGAAGAGCTGTGAGAATGATTAAAGAATTAGAAAACATACCTTAAATTGTTACACTCAAAGCAGTCCATCTGTTTATCTTAACAAAGAGAAGATTAAAGGGAGACTTGGTTATAGTCTATAACAGGGGTAGGCAACCTATGGCACGGGTCCCAAAGGTGGCATGCAAGCTGATTTTCAGTGGCACTCACACTGCCTGGGTCCTGGCAGCTGGTCCGGGGACTCTGCTTTAATTTTAAATGAAGCTTCTTAAACATTTTAAAAACCTTATTTACTTTACATACAACAATAGTTTAGTTATATAATCATAATAGGAGATATACCTATCTCCTAGAACTGCAAGGGACCTTGAAAGGTCATTGAGTCCAGCCCCCTGCCTTCACTAGCAGGACCAAGTACTGATTTTTGCCCCAGATCTCTAAGTGGCCCCCTCAAGGAGGGAACTCACAACTCTGGGTTTAGCAGGCCAATGCACAAACCACTGAGCTATCCCTCCCCCACCATTTTTTTATATATTATATTCTATATATTATAGACTTATAGAAAGAGCCCTACAAATGTTAAAATGTATTACTGGCATGCAAAACCTTAAATTAGAGTGAATAAATGAAGACTCGGCACACCACTTCTGAAAGGTGGCCGACCCCTGGTCTATAAGTATCTACATGGGGAACAAATATTTAATAATAGCCTAGCAGAGGAAGGTATAGCATGAACCAATGGCTGGAAACTGAAGATAGATCAATTTAGACTATAAATAAGGTGTAAGTTTTTAACAAGTGAGGGTAATTAATCATTGGAAGGTTACCAAGGGTCATGGTGGATTTTCTATCACTGTCAGTTTTTAAATCAAGATTGGCTATTTTTCTAAATGATATTCTCTAGGAAATATTTTTAGGGAGTTCTAGGGCCTGTGCTATACAGGAGACAAGATTAGTTGATCACAATGGTCTCTTCTATCCTTGGAGTCTATGAATATATGAATCTACAAATTGTAGGCTCTGCTAGCCATCATGTGTCTGGCTATGTGTTGACTGAGATTCCAATTCTGCAATAGGATAAGCCTGTACAGAGCCCCATAGAAATCTGGCCCTATGCAGATCCAATTGCAGTGCCCCAACCCCCCCCTTTTTTTTTAAACTGAGATTTTTGGGGGGAAAATATTTTTAAGATAACATATTTACAACTACTTTAGAAAAGTTAAATTCTTACAGCTATCTGTTATGGGGGATATAATTTTCTTTCTTTTAAGTATAGTTTTCGTATTTTCCTTACATATGATGCTTGTAGTTTTATAGGTTCTTGAGAGAATGTACACAAGGTTTTTATTCAATAAGGTATAATACACAGGCTTTCAGACTAAAAAGTTGTTTTGTTTAACTGTGTATTTTGCAAAGGGACCTTCATGCACTCCAAACTAGTGCATTTATTAATGTAAAAATTCTTCGAATGTGTGTCATGGTGGATCCCACGTAGATGTATATTTGCCTCATGCATGTGAGCTCATAAACCTGTGAATAGCAGAGTCCATCCATCTGTGCCTCCTTGTGCCAGGTGTAATGGCTGTAATGGAAGGCATAATGGGTGGAGGAGCAGTTTTGACCCTCCCCCAGTTCCCTCTTATCACCCATGACAGTGAGAAGACACCAACTATAGTGTGGTGATGGTGTTATTTATTATTATCTGTATTACTGGAGCACCTAGGAGACCTAGTCATGGACCACAACCCCATTGTACTAGATGCTATTCAAACAGAAGACAAAAAGAGGATGGATGTTTCTGGGCAGTACCTCCCAAGCGTGAGGGGCAACATATTGGGGGGAAGTTTAAGAGCTCCCATTTTAGCCATGTTAGCTTGAGCTGATGGCTAAATATCCACTAGAAGATGTCAGAGACGAGCAAGATTTTAAATTGGACAGAAAAAAACACAGGTCTGGAGCAGAGAGACAGATCTGTAAATTGTCTGGATGGAGGTAGTAGTTGAATCTGTCCCCATGCCGCTCCTGTTTTTTGAGCTTTAAACTCAAATGTTTGTGACAAAATCTCTCTGGCTGATTTTGTGGACTACTCAGAAAATATTAACCAGGCTACTTGCACTCTCCAAGCCTGCTCCAGGGTGTCTAAAAATCAATGGTTTTGTTTTTTGGTGTTTTTGGGGGGGTGGAATTGATTTTTTAAAATTTAAATTGAATATTGTTCATTTAAAAAAACCTATTTAAAATTAAATTTGAAATTGACAACATATGTTAAGGCCTAAACATATAATAATGTGTTAAAATCATGTAAATTAAATACAAAAATTGTATTAAGCAATATATGTTTGCTTCTAAAGTTTTAAGGAAAATCAGACCACAGAGCTCATGGAAGTCAATGGTTAAGTGCCTGGACCCCAGAGTTTGTTGAAGTCCTAAACCAGCCTCTTCTGGAGGTACAGAGAGAATATTTTCTTCATTACAATTTATTGAACTAGGTCAGTTCAATGACTAGTTCATTCAAAGTTAAGAAACCAGTTGGCAGCTGAAAAAACAGGAATGTAAATTAGTTGTGAGAGGAAGAGATCTGTTAATTCTAAAATTTTGAAGGACGTGATGACTAGGAACAATAAGTTCAATTCACTATCTTCAAATAATGCTTCCTTTGCTTAAAAAATCAGTTACTTTTAATGCAAAACATGTTTTGATAAACTTTTTGATTTTTTTTTCTCTTATGAATCCAGCACATTTAAGGTAGTTTTATTTAATTTAAATAAAATAAATAAATGCTGTTTTTGTGCATCTTTAATTGAATTTGAATTTCCATCTAAATAGAGCTTGACATAAATCACAGTTAAAAAGTTCATCATCATCTAGTAAATTAGAAATGCATCATTTACCGTTTTCTAACATAAGAATTGTAAAAATTAAGAATCTCAATAAATGTAAATTAAGCTATGCTACTGTTTAAATAAATGTATGTAGATAGAGTGTATCTTCCTGCTTAGCAAAAAATAGTACTAAGTTTAGTGTAAAGACTCTAGTTGTAAATCAACATGTTTTAATGGTTCTCAGTGAAAATAAGCCTTTCTTTAAGAAAATAAATAAAACATGCAAGTAGAAAACATAATTAAAATTGGTGATTTAAATCAAGGTTTCTTGGTCACTGATTTAAATAATGATTAAACTTGGTGATTTAAACAACTTTGATTTTAATCAGTCTACCCTGTACTGCTCTGCTTCCTCCAAACCGTTAAAGGAAAAATCATTAATAAAAGTTGTTTTTTGTATGTCTGTGGGCTTCTTTAGATAAAATTAATGGCATCCTTTGAACATATTATGCTTTTGTGCCTGGTCACTTTACAGGAACTGAAACCAAAAAAAAAAAAAAAAACCTCCTTAAATTTTGCAATAAAGTGCAAGCATACACATTGTAGTTGTTTTACAATTCTTAACTATACTACGCTGTACCATAGTCCAGGTTTGCAGTTGATGAAATTTCTTTTCCCAGCAGATCAGAAAGCCCACACGCTCATGCATTATACATATGCCTAAAAAGATGTTTGCAACATTCTCCTCATCCTCCGCCCTAGCTGTAGTTTATTCTCTTTAAAACAAGATAATTCTACCCAATCTATGTTTTTTCTTAGTTTGCTTTTAATGCTTATAATAAAAAAAAGTAGTCTTGTCTAGCATTCTTGTTTTTAATTTCACTTAGGTTACTTGTGCTTGTCATAGAATCAGAGAATTGTTAGGACTGGAAGGAACCTTGAGAAGTCTTCTAGTTCAGTCCTCTGCACTCAAGAGAGGACTAAGGATTATCTGCCGTCCATGAGAGGTGTTTGTCTAACTTGCTCTTAAAAATCTCCAGTGACAGACATTCCACAACCTTTTTAGAGAATTTATTCTAGTGCTTAACTACCCTGACATTTAGGAAGTTTTTCGTAATGGCCAACCTAAACTGCTGTTGCTGCTATTTAAGCCCATTACTTCTTGTCCCTTCCTCAGAGGTTAACGAGAACAATTTTTCTCCCTCTCCTTGTAACAGCCTTTTATGTACTTAAAACTATTATCATGTCCCCTCTCAGTCTTCTCTTCTCCAGACTAAACAAACCCTTTTTTTTCCCCCAGACTTCCCTCATAGGTCACTCTTTCTAGACCTTTAATCATTTTTGTTGCTCTTCTCTGGACTTTTTCCAATTTGTTTTCCTGAAATGTGGTGCCCAGAACTTATGACACTCCTGCTAATGCATCCAAGAATTGTTTGCACTCACCTTAGAGTAACTCCATCTAGGTTCTATTTCCCTAGTTTGTTTATGAGAAGGTCATGCAAGACAGTATCAAAAGCCTTACTAAAGTCAAGGTATACCACATCTACCACAACCCTACTTCCACAAGGCTTGTTACCTTGTCAAAAAAAGCTGTGAGACTGGTTTCACACAATCCATGCTGACTGTTACTTATCACCTTATTACCTTGTAGATGTTTGCAAATTGCTTAATTAGTGTCATTATGTTCTGTATTGTACTGGTAGAATTTGTATATTTGTAATATTTATATAATTTGAGTACAGGATTTTATGATTCATAGTATTCTTTTATTCTGGATGTAGCCCTAGGGGAGAGTTACATCGAGCCAATATAGTGTTTTTTCTGGGTAATAGTTTAACTGTCCTATTCAATGGGTGAACTCTTTTGATGTCCCACAAATGGCAACATATTTCAGACATAATTCTTTTATGAAAAGAATGATAGAGTGGCAGTTCATGCCATAATTTATATGGCATTTTCTAGCCATCTGCTCTGTAAGGCTATGATCCTGTTATATACGGAGTACTCTCAACTGCCAGTGAAGTCATTTATTCATAGTCTATACACCATCTGTGCACCAGTTTTGCTAATACAGTTTAAAATCACATCTTTAATTAAACTGCTACAGCTTTGTATTATTTTTTTAGTATATACTGATATTTGAGTTTGTATAATAATAAATAGACATTACATGAATCACTGTAAAGTTAGTCCAATAAATTCATAAACAGCTTATTTTGTAGAGCAGTAAATCTTCCATCTTCAGACAGTTTTAACTTTTCCTTTCCTTTCAACTAAGGAAATGCTACTTCACTGCAAGTACAAAGACCTTCTTTCATGGACTACTTTGATAAACAAGATTCCAAGAATAAAAGCCATGAAAACTGTAATCAGAATATGCCTGAACCCTACCACATATCCAAATATCCTGATAACTGGAAAGTCCCTCAAGATGGAGATTTTGATTTTGTAAGTAGATTTACAGTGTTACTTTTCTAATGTTTACTTCCTTGCATGCTGTTTATTTTATGTATGCTAAAATTAATTAATCCTTTCTATAGCTTTCTAGCAGTGCAAACAAAATAAGTAATCTTTCAAGGATACCTTCCAAATATTTAATAGTAAAGTCATGTTCTAGCTGTTATACTAACACATTTGCCTAACACAGAACGTGACTTCTAAAAGAGAGTGGTAGGTTGGAGTGAAAACATTAAAAAAAAAAAATTCCTTTCAGTGTATGTATTCTTGGCGCTTTTCAATTTTGTATCATAGTTTATCAAACTGGTTGTGTGACCTAGTTTATTAAAACCTTCAAATATATGAGTGTACTGTAAGGGGGTGGGGGGTTGAGTTAGTTAGTATCTCAAGTGAGACATGTAGAAAGAATTTTAAACTAGGCAGAGCAATTTACATATCTCCTAAGTAGATTGAATAAGATCACTTAATGTGTCCTTTGAGCCTTTTGGTATAACTTGTATTACAATTCCTGTGATTTCTGGAACAAACTATTACATCTTTAGAAATAATACACTGATCTGTTTGCTCTCTGTTTCACTACCTTGAATGTCTTTTTCTTCAAAATGTGATTTATTTGTTTTTAAGATAACAATGAAAAATATGATGAGAGACAAAAAGAAGTGTTCCTAAGCAGCCAGTAAACCTATATAGTTTTAAAATGTTCTTTTATCAAAATGAAGTAAATAAACTGATAAGACTGATTTGGACACGTGATGTATAGCTGTAATAGTTTTCTCCCCACTCTTTTATATTTTCTAACCTTTCTAAACAAAGGAATTTAACATACCTATTGTAGCTTTAACATGTTCTTTCCTTCACTACACTGTAGTACCTAAATTTGATCACATGATCCTTGAGAAAGAGAAATACAGCTGTAGGTGTGGGATATTTTTCTCAGTTTTTACTTACTGTCTTTCTAAATAAAGCTGATTCTTAAATTTTAGCTACTATGATATGGCAAGTGAAACAGCACCGTATAAACCGTTGCTGTAGGAGAATAAAGCTTTTGAATAAGTACACTAATTTTTTTTAGACTACAAAGATACAATAGCCAGCATCTTCATGATCAGCCAGTGAAATAACTAGTACATTATTCATTGGAAAATAACTGTCTGTATCTAAATGTGGTTTATTATGGTGGTAATAAAATTTCTGTAGAACTGTTGTAAAAACTGTTTTGCTTTTACAGATGGGCTGATAATTACAAACACAATGAATCCATTTGTAAATTCTAAGGTCCTGATCTGTGCACATTTATTCACAAGTAAATTTACACACACAAATCATAGACTTCTAGAAGATCAGGGTTGGAAGATCTCAGGAGGTCATCTAGTCCAACCCCCTGCTCAAAGCAGGACTAACCCCAACTAAATCATCCCACGCAGGGCTTTGTCAAGCCGGGCCTGTAACTGTATGGGACACACCTCTGCGTCACCTCCTGCTGGTACCTTCTGGGAATTAGCTCTCCAGCTGTCAGAGCGCCCTCTGCAGGCTGGTGTCCCAGTTTTCCTGGCCCCCAAGTCCCTCCTGGACCCGGTGCCCCTTGCACACAGTGGTGCTGCCCTCTGGCAGTACACTCCTCAGTCTCTGGGTCTCCCCTCCCCAAGGAACTCCCACCCACTATCCCCACCTCACTTCAGTCTTTGGCTACTGCCCAGTCTCCATCTAGCCCCCGTTCACTGGGGCAGACTGCAGTATAAATGCCACTCATCACAGGCAAGGGGGTTTGGACCTGCTGCCTCTGCCTACCCGTTTTGGGCTTCCCCCTGCAACCCCAGTACCTATTTGGCCTTCCACTAGGCCGCAGCCTGGGGGTTTCCAGGCCAGAACTCCCCAGCTCCCTTGGCCTTCCCCCAGCCCTGCTCCACCTCAAGTACCTTGGTAAACTCCCAGCAGCCAGGTCCCTCCCTCTCACTAGGCTAGAGAGAGAGTCTGTCTGTGCCCCTGGCCCACTGCCCTCTTATAAGGGTTAGCTGAGCCCTACTTGGGGCGTGGTCACAGCTGAGCTTACTTCCCCACTCAGCCTGGGAACTGCTTGCTCCCAGCCACCACCCTCTCCTGGGCTGTTTTAAGCCCTTTACGGCGGAGCGGGTGACCACCCCACTACAGGGCCTTAAAAACCTCTAAGGATGGAAATTCCACTACTTCCCTAGGTAACCCATTCCAGTGCTTCACCACCCTCCTAGTGAAATAGTTTTTCCTAATATCCAACCTAGACCTCCATCACTGCAACTTGAGACCATTGCTCCTTGTTCTGTCATCTGCCACGACTGAAAACAGCCTAGCTCCATTGTCTTTGGAACCCCTCTTCAGGTAGTTGAAGGCTGCCATCAAATCCCACCCCCCACACTCTTCTCTTCTGCAGACTAAACAAGCCCAGTTCCTTCAGCCTCTCCTCATAAGTCATGGGCCCCAGCCCCCTAATCATTTTTGTTGCCTTCCGCTGGACTCTCTCCAATTTGTCCACATCCTTTCTGCAGTGGGGGGCCCAAAAACTGGACGCAATACTCCAGACGTCGCCTCACCAGTGCTGAATAGAGGGGAATAATCACTTCCCTCGATCTGCTGGCAGTGCTCCTACTAATGAAGCACAATACGTTGTACTGTATCTTGACTGTTCCTGATCACCTTTCTCTTCTCCCAAGTGCTTCGAAATGGATTCCTTGAGGACTTGCTCCATGATTTTTCTAGGGACTGAGGTGAGGCTGACCAGTCTGTAGTTCCCCGGATTCTCTTTCTTCTCTTTTTTTAAAGATGGGCACTATATTTCCCTTTTTCCAATCGTCTGGGACCTCTCCCCCTTATCACAAGTTTTAAAAGATAATGGCCAATGGCTCTGCAATCACATCAGCCAACTCCCTCAGCACCCTCGGATGCTTTAGATCCGGCCCCTGGACCTGTGCATGTCCAGCTTTTCTAAATAGGTCTTAACCTGTTCTTTCACTAGTGAGGGCTACTCACCTCCTCCCCATATTGTGCTGTCCAGTGCAGCAGTCTGGGAACTGACCTTGTCTGTGAAGACCAAGGCAAAAACATTGAGTACTTCAGCTTTTTCCACATCATCTGTCACTAGGTTGCCTCCCCCATTCAGTAAAGGTCCCATGCTTTCCCTGACCTTCTTGTTGCTAATATACCTATAGAAATCCTTCTTGTTACCCTTCATATCCCTTGCTAGCTGCAACTCCAATTGTGCTTTGGCCTTCCTGATTACACCCCTGCATGCTCGAGCAATATTTTTATACTCCTCCCTAGTCATCTGTTCAAGTTTCCACATCTTGTAAGCTTCCTTTTTGTGTTTGTCACTGAAGATTTCTCTGTTAAGCCAAGCTGGTCACCTGCCATATTTGCTATTCTTACTGCACATCAGGATGGTTTGTTCTTGTGCCCTCAATAAAGCTTATTTAAAATACAGCCAGTTGTCCTGAACTCCTTTCCTCCTCATATTAGCCTCCCAGGAGATCCTGCCCATCAGTTCCCTGAGGGAGACACAGTCTGCTTTTCTGAAGTCCAGGGTCCATTTTCTGCTGCTCTCCTTTCTTCCTTGTGTTAGGATCCTGAGATCGACCATCTCACGGTCACTGCTTGTACTTCCCTTACCAATTCTTCCCTGTTTGTGAGCAGCAGGTCGAGAGAAGCACAGCCTCTAGTTGGTTCCTCCAGCACTTGCACCAGGAAGTTGTCCCTAACACACTCCAAAAATTTCCTGAATTGTCTGTGCACTGCTGTATTGCTCTCCCAGAAGATGTCAGGGTTATTGAAGTCCCCCATGAGAATCAGGGCCTGTGATCTGGAAACTTCTATTAGTTGTCTGGTGGTCTATAGCAGATGCCCACCATGACATCACCCTTGTTGCTCTCACCTCTAAACTTAACCCAAAGACTCTCAATGGGCTTTTCTCCAGTTTCATATTGTAGCTCTGAGCAATCATACTGCTCCCTTACATACAACTCCTCCACCTTTTCTCCCTCGCCTGTCCTTCCTGAACAGTTTATACTCATCCATGACAGTGTTCCAGTCATGTGAGTTACCCCACCGAGTCTCTGTTATTCCAATCACATCATATTTCCTTGACTGTGCCAGGACTTCCAATTCTTCCTGCTTGTTTCCCAGGCTTCTTGCATTCATGTGCGGGCACCTAAGATAACTAGCCGATTGTCCTGCTTTCTCAGTATGAGCCAAGGAGGATTCCCCTGTTGCACCCTCCTCCTTGTGTTTCCTCCCAATATCCCACTTCCCCATTTACCTCTGGGCTTAGGTCACCATCACCTGGCGAACCTAGTTTAAAGCCCTCCTCACTAGCTTAGAAGTAGTCCCATTGAACTCAGTGAGACTACTCACATGTATCAAGTTGTTTGCTATGTGTAAGTGTTTGCAAGATCGAGGCCTAAATAATTTATATTCTTTAGCGAGAAATTGTGTAATGATTTACTGTTGTTGAACCTCTTCGGTGCTTTAACATTTTTAAAATTCAACAAAAATGATATTTTAAATAAATAAATATTCAAAATTATTTGAGATCTCAGATGATTAATAGAATGAACCAGTAGTACAAAAAAATTACAAACAACATTTTAAAAGTTACCTGAAGTGGTGATGCTGTTTTTCAGACCTACTAAAACTTGAATATGTTTTTACACAATATAATAATAATATTGTGAGAGACTAGATGGGTCCAAAATATTTTACTGGACCAACAGCAGTGGGTGAAAGAGACAAGGCTTTTGAGCCCTTCAGGTCTGGGGAATATTACTTCACCCATCTTGTCTCTCTCATATTCTAGGACCAACATGAGTATAACAAGAATTTGTGGCAGTTGTTGCAAAATACATTATTGAGGCTAAGAAGATTAAAAAAGGATTAGACATTTATATGGATAACAAGAATAAAAGTATAAGTTACTTTATTTAGGATTAATGTTTTAATTTGGGATGGGAAAAAAACCTTCATGATTCAAGACATAAGCTAACCAGTTACTGAGAGGCAAGAATCTTCTGTGGGCAGGTTATTCTGTAACTGATCACTGTGGTTTCTTTCTCTGGCTGCTGTCAGAGACAAGATACTGGATTAGATGGACTATTTGGTTTTAACCAGTAGGACAATTTTGGTTTTAACCAGTAGGACAATTGTTCTGTATTTATTTATCTTCAAAATACTTCAGTTTGTTTTTAAACAGTCAGAAATGTCTTTGGGTTTTTTTTTTAATTAGAATGCTTTGGAAAAAATTAATGCCACTATTGCTGAGAGGTTTGCAAGAGACTTTCCGAAAGGATAAATCTCTGGGAAGCATGCATAATAAATTTCCTACTTTTATGAAGTCAACATTAATTTTTTAGATTACTGACACACACTCTTTAAAATCATTAATGAAAAAGATAAATAATGGAGAACTTTTAGTACTAAAGAACTCTATTCTATCTGTGGAAGAATACTCTATTCTAAGTGGAATTATACTTAGTGGGACCAAGATAGAGATTCTAAAAGTGAATATGAGCAATAGTGACTGCTATGTTTGTCTAGAGATCAAAGGTTAACACTTTAATTCTAAAGTAATGACGCTGCTCCAGACCGACTCTAATGCTAACATACTGTAATGGTGCTTGTGATACCATGTGGACGAGCTAGCACCGTGTCAGATGGTAGTGGCCAGTCTCATATGGAAGAAGATATGATTGTTCTGTAAAAGGGAAGAGGATTGTACTGTTTTACCATACTCCTTGAGGCAAATACATAATGTGCGAATGGTGGCAGCCAACAAATACTTTAGTCTTTAGCCAGAAGGGCAGAACAAAAAGTGCCACAATAATGGAGGGTAACAGACCATATTCAGATGTCTGGAGAGGGAAAAGTAGTATCAAATTTATTAGTGCATCTGGCTTTTGTTAATGCAGTGTAGAAGGGAAGATGTGCCAGTCAAACTTTGCAATTAATTAAAAAAAGAAAAAGTCAGATGCATATTTTAGTTTTAAACAAAGTTAATAGTAAAGGAAATATTTAAGATCTTTTTTGCTTATACAAGAGTTTTTAAATAAATGAAATGGGGTGGACTATTTTGGCATTCAGAGAAATAAGATATTGGGATTACCACTTATTCCTGCAAGCATTCAATTGGTTTATGCATGTGCAGAAGTGTTGGCAGAATTGGGGCATAAGTTCTTCAAAAGGTATATTTTCTTTGTGTTGTTCTCATAAATAGTCAATTTCCTAGTCTATTTTATTTGCTAGTTTTCCAAATGCTAACCAAAAAATATCAACCTTCTTCGAGTAGTGTCCCTATGAGTGTTTCACTTTAGGCACACACGCGCCCCTGCGACTTTGATTGGAGATTTTTGGTAGCAGTCTCTGTTCTGCCTACACATGCATCCGGCACATCCTCGTGCCCTGTACCAAGGCTATATAAGGCTGTGCTGGTGAACCGCCGTCAGTTTCTTCTCAGCCACCTTTGGCCAGTGATAGAGTCTAGCATATGCCTGTTCACGGTGTACCTTTCCCCCCCTTTATTAGTCTTTTAGCTTTATAGTTAGTTCTTAGTAATAGTAGGTTTGGTACCATATAGTTGGAACATTTGTTCCTATTTTCTTAAAATATACACACACATTTTTGTTTTTCTTTTCCCCCTACTGAGGGGCTTGAACAACATTTTCTTTTGTCAGGAATGCTGGGCTCCCCAGGATGTAAAAGATGTCTCTCTGTTCAAGAAGTAATCCCTGTTAGTGACTAGCACTCCCATTGCATTTGTTGCTTGGGAGACTCTCACGTTCTCAGCAAGTGTAAAATCTCTTCTTCTTTTAAGGGAAGATCCAGTAAAAACAGGGAAATTAAGTACAGAATACTAATGATGGAGCCAAGTCCATCTGACAAACTCCAGCAACCTCTCCTGCCCCCAACCCTGCCACATGCAAGAGGTTTGATAAATACTAAGTTCCGGCCAGGAATTCTGAGTTTTTATTTTCTCATCCAGCATCAGATTTTGTGGTTGTGGATGGAGTCAGTGAAAGGGAAAAAACAGAACTTGTTTGGTTGTAACAGCTATTCATCAGCAACACTTCCATTCAGAATAGCTAACCACCAGACACTCATGTCAAATTATGACTAACTGAAGTATGAGAAGTTTAATATTTTTATTGACCATTTACCACAGGAACATTGAGAACAGTTCAGAGCTGTAATAAAGGAGGGTCAGCTTTTTGCAAAAATTTCACTGCGGGCTTCTCTTGATTTGGTGGACACTGCAGACAGGTCTGTTTACACTGCACTAGTGGTGAGGGAGTTTCCTGGTTTCAGTTGTCTGAATTTCCACAGAAGGTACAATTGACTGTGGAAGATTTACCTTTTGATGGCCAGAAGCTTTTCACAGATTCCACGGATGACTTGCTTCATACTCTAAAGGATCTAGACTTTGTGGGGTATACATGCCTGAAAACAAAAGAAGTTTAGCAGGTCTCAATCAGCACAAAGGCCACCGGCTAAGAAGCTGAGGTTTTTAAACAAAGAGCCTGCAGCTACCTCGACTGCTTCATTCCACCTTTAGCATCCTCCTCAGACCAGTTTTGATAGTTACGTCAAGAGTCCAGATCACCCAATCACCCCAAAGGTTTTATCAGCTGTCTCACACAACCCCCCTTCCTCAGTTTGGATACTGCCTCTCTCTATTTCATCAAGCATGGTAACATCAGCTAAATGGGTGTTGGAGGCCATTATGTCAGCTTATACTATCCAATTTACCTCCACCCTCTGCCAACCCCACTTGCCCATTCCCTTCAGGGACTCCCCTCATGAGTGACTGCCGACACTGGAGATCTCATCATTCCTAAGTCTAGTATCATAGAGCCAGTCCCACTTCAACACAGGGGAAAATGGTTCTATTTTGGATATTTTCTGATCCCCAAGAAAAATGGGGGCAAGAGGCCAATACTAGGTCTCAAACAATTGAACAAGCATGTCAGACATCAGAAATTCAGGATGGTGTTGCTAGCAGCTATAATTCCCTCCCTGGAATTAGGGGACTGGTTTGCGGCCCACAGCCTCCAAGATGGCTACTTCCACTTAGTGATTCATCCTTTTCACAAGATTTTTCTGTTTCACTTTCAATCACAATCGTTACCAGTACCAGGTCCTACTCTTTGGCCTTTCATCTGTCCAAGGGTGTCCTCAAAAATATTGGCAGCTGTAGCTGCCTGCCTCTGTCATTGAGGAATAACTGTCTTTCCCTATCTTGAAGATTGTCTCCTCAAGGGTCTGTCATATCAGGAGGTATGGTTGGAAGTTCAAACAACAACTGCACTATTCCAAAGTCTAGCCTTGCAGTTAAATCTTGAGAAATCAATCTTGACCCCCTATACAGTGAATTCTCTTTATACGAGAGCTAATGGATTTGATATCAGGAAGCGCTTATCTCTCTCTTGGGAGGTTCCTTGCTGTAGAGCACCTGAAACAAAGAGTGCAGCTCAGCCCTCAAGTTCCAGCAAGGACATGTCTGCAACTGCTGGGACACAAAACACCAGGTTGCCTCTTTGATATCTCCAGGTGTGGCTCAGGACTGTTTATGTAGCCAGTAAACAGGTTTCTGTATGCAGTCAGGTCCTACAGTCACTCATTTGGTCTGTTAATCCATTCAAAGTTTATGCAGGAATCCTGTTCAGCCAGAACCCTCCTACAGTCATATTAATACTGATGCTTCCCTCTTTGGGTGGGAAGCACATTTGGGTCCTCACGTAGTCCAAGGCAAATGGTCGCAAAAGGAACAGCACTTGCCCATCAATCTGTTGGAATTAAGTGTGGTCAGAAATGCTTGCCTACACTTTCTTCCCCTACTCAAAAACAAGTCCATCGGGATCATGACAGACAACATAGTGTGCATATATTATATCAATTGTCAGGGTGGAGCACATTTTCTCTCACTCTGCACTGAAGTGATAAAGCTTCAGAATGGGTGCATAGCTAATTGGATAGTCATCTTGGCTTCTTATCTCCTGGAAGTACAAAACAACATGGCAGACAACCTGAGCAGACTTTTCTCCCTGAATTATGAATGGGACTTGACTCTTGAGTCCTCAATAAAATATTCCTAGCTTGGGGATTTCCACACGTTGACCCTTTTGCCATGGCAGCCAACATAAAGTGCAGGAAATTCTGTTCCAGAGGAGGGCTGGATCCCCAGTCTCTGGGAGATGTTTTCCTTGTTACATGGACAAAGGATCTCTTCTATGCATAACCTCCAACTCCATTGCTCTCAAAGGTCCTTATCAAGAACAGGCAGGACCAAGCCAAAGTTTGCTTTCCTCACCTCATCAAACTCACCTTTCTGTCTCCGTGGCTGCTCCCAATTCAAGCTTTACCATTGTCTCAGGATGTGAATCAGATGCTTCACCCCAATCTGAATGTCCTGCAATTACAAACTTGATTCCTCAATGGTTCTTGAGACTAGAGACCACATGTGTATCAGAAGTACAAAAGATACTGTTCGATAGCAAAAAGGAATCTACTAGACATACTTACTTCAGAAATGGAGAAGATATAATGTTTGGTGTAACCAATGCCATCTTTCTCCTATCCAGTCATCTTTCCTCAATATTGAATTACCCCTTGGAATTGAAAAATTCAGGCCTTTCTATGTGTTCCATCAAGGTTCATTTAGCAGCAATAACAGCTTTCCATGTGTCAGTGGAAGATTTCTTGGCTTATCCAACCACAATGAGATTCCTGAAAGGACTTATCAATCTTTGACCACAGACTAGAGCCACTACACCACTTTGGGATCTCAATCTGGTTCTTAACTGTCTCATGAGACAAACCTTTGAGCCATTAGCTACATGCTTACTGCTAAATCTGTCTATGAAAACGGCCTTCTTGGTAGCCATCACTTCTACTTGAAGGGTTGGGGACATGGGGGCTCTAATAGCAGACCCTCCCTTTACTTTGATCTCCAAGGAGAAGGTATCTTTATGACCATCCAAAGTTCTTACCTAAGGTGTCCTCTGAACTGTAGCCAAATCATTCACCTTCTGAGTTTTTTAACTAAGCTGCATCAGTCTATACAAGAGTCTGTGTTTAATATTGCACTAGATGTTAAGAGGGTATTAGCCTTTTACTTGCAAAGGACTAGGCCATTCAGGAAGACTCCTAGATTCCTTTGTTTCTGTTGAAAATAGGTCTAAGGGAGTGCCTGTCTCCACTCAGAGACTTTCTAAATGAATCTCTGGATTTATTATTGCCTGCTGTGGTTTAGCTGAGGTTACACCTCACATAAGAGATTGTGATCTTGTCAAGTGTGCAGCCACTATGTCTGTAGCTCTACTCAAAGACCTTCAGGTTAGTGAAATCTGCAGAGCTGCAACATGGTCCTTGATGCATATGTTTTCCTACCACTATGCCCTAATTCATGGTGCAAGATTAGATCCAGCAGGAGGCAACAAGTTCCTCCTTCAGTAATGGACTCTTTTCTGAAACTCTCATCTCCTTAAAGGGTTACTGCTAGGGAATCACCTAATGTGGAGCACTCCCGGGAACACTGCCCAAAGAAGGAGAGGTTACTAACCACAGGGCCATAACTAGGGTGGGGAAAGAGGAGCAGCCACCCAGGGCACAGAGCAGGCAGATGTGCAAAAATGGGGCAGCGCAGTGTCAGGCCAAGTGGTGTCAGCCCCCCACCCCTGCAGGATTGGGCCCAGCCGTGTCAGCTGGAGTCCATGGGTGTAGTGTGTGTGGGAGTGTTTTGTCCTCACCCTCACCCCCACCACAAGCAGAGGTCTGGGCAGGGAGCAGAGGAGAATCAGGAGCTGGTTCTCCTGCCTCTAAAGCTGGATGCCGCCTCCTGGGTCCTAGTGCCAGTCGGGTTCCTCTTCTATGTGTGCTGGGTGCCCTATATGGCCCTCATCCTATTTTCTGTATAACGGTGAGTGCCCGCAGTGTGTGTGTGGAATATAGGAAAAGGAGGGGGAGGGGGAGGAAGAGGCAGTAGGGAAGGAAGGGGAATGGGATAGGGCAAGGGGAAGAGAAGGGGATAAGGGAATAGACAGGGGGATGTGGAAGTGTGGGGGATGGGATAGGGCAGGGGACAATGGGGAAGGGAGATGGGGAAAATAAGAGTATAGGGGGAAAGCAGGAGCCCCGCATGCAGCGTCCCCTCAACAGCAGCAGCAGGTGGGGCTCCCCTGTTAAGTCAGCTCAGCCCCTGTCAGCATTGGCAGCCCACCTCCAGCATCCCATAGATATACCTTCCAGCACCCCCCAAATGTCCCCTCCAACTCCTCTTCCCCCTCCCCCTTGCAGTGTCCTCTATCTGGAACTTGAAATATGGTAATGCTAGGGGTTGCTCTGTTCTCACGACCTTGGTTTCTGGAGTTGGCGGGAGCAAGTTTGCCCTTCCAGCAGCTTCTTACCCCCAGCACCTAGGCACTGGGCTCGCATGGCCGTGCTCAGAGGTCAGGCTGTGTGACCATGAGCCCGGCAGCCACGGGGCTAGGGCTGGTGCAGCCAAGGGGAGCAAGGGGAGTTCCAATCAGAGGGCAGGGAGTGTGGGAAGAGTGATCCAGCTGCAATGGCAGGTCCCTGGGCAGTGAGCAGGGTGTGACCAAGCTGCTGAGAAGCAGGTGCCCAAAGGGAATGAGTACTCTAGGGAGCACCTTGGGCAGCCAGACTTCATGGGCAGGGGCTGGCTCCAAGTGGTATTGCCTGCTGGCACCAAGGGCTTTCAGAGCAGAGGCAAAAGCATGTCAGGGATGTAGCTCAGAGCTGTGCCACCTGCCCTGGGGAGCACCCGGCTGTGCAGAGGCAGCCTGGCTCGGGGAGCAGGGCAGGGAGGTCTGTCAGGCAGCCAGCCAGTGCCCAGCTCCTACAGCATGGAGAGCCAGAGACCCGAGTGGGCAAGGAGGCTCCAACCATCTTCAGCTCTGCTGGCTGAAAGCAACGGTTTTCAAACTGTGGTATGCATCCCCCTAGGGAGGTGCACCCCACAATTTGAAAATTTCTGTGCTAACTAGGAGGCAGAAATCAGGGTAACAAGTGACCTTGTGACGCCCCCACACACACATTGCCTCTAGGGAGCACCAATATGATTCCTTGCCCCAGGTGCTAAAATGCTTAGTTACAGCTCTGACGCACCTTGTGCAGTAACTGGAGTTTGAGATGTGTGTCCCTGTGGATACTCCACTACCCGCCTTCCTCCCCTCTGCTTCAGAGTTGCCTTTGTGAGCTTTGCTGTAGAGAAGGAAGTGGGGGCAGTTTGCCTGCATAGCCTTATATAGCCTTGGTATGAGGCATGAGGATGTGTAGGGCGCATGTCTAGGCAGAAAGGGCACTGCTATCAAATGTCTCCCAAAAAGGTGCAGCAGCACATACACACCTAAAGCGGAGCACCCACAGAGACACGCATCTCAAAGAACTCCAGTTACTGCACCAAGTAAGTAACCTTTTCTTCTCAGTACCTGCGAATTCAGGATAGACGTATATTAAAACAAAATTCTTTGTTTTGAAACAACAAAAATTATATAATGCAGGCTCAATAGTCACCCTTAGAAACCTGTTAATTTGCCTTTAGATGCTGTATATAGATACAGTTAACTCAAATACCTGCAGAATCACCTAATTTTACTATAATGAATACATAAAAACATTTCAAAAACTGGGATACAGTTATTCAGTTATCTAAGACATTTGGAAACATTTTAAGGATATGTGTGTGTGTGGTTGTAGATGTAGGTGTCAGTGTATGGTTTCAGAAATGCACTTGCCACTGGCAAGTAGGAAACTTTCCAGGTGAATGAAAAGCCATTATATTCTGCTGAATTTAAGATTTAAAAAAAGTCTTTCAATAATGAGTTCTCTTTTGAAGGCAAATTTTTGTTTTTTCATTAAATTTTTACCTACAGTCATCTGACTTGAGAATACTGGACTGATCTGTGTATTCTCTATCCATTAATGCTAGATGGAAAATTGAGACTTACCTCTGTTGCCTTGTGTCTCCTGATCATGGTGTCTTTCTGAATTTCCTGATTTGATTGTTTCTATTTCTGGTTATTGGTGTAATGCTATATTATTTGCCCAGACAAAGCTCCCATTGAAGTCAATGGGAGTTTTGGCAGAATAAATTATGCTGGATTGTGGGTAATTTCAATGGACCTGATTCTGGTACCCTTTACTCATGTTGAGTATCACTTTCCTCCCCAAGTGGTCCATTATAGTCTACACTTGAGGAGTAAGATGCTCTTCAGCATGAATAAGGTTTCTAGCACTTCTGTTTTCAAGAAGGCCTTGCTTGACCTTTGTAGCTGCTGGGACTATGTTCTTTTTAATCATCTATTTGCGTCAGTAGAAAAAATCTGAAATTATTTACTTGTAATTCTGCATACTAAAGGCATTAATTATAATAGATCAACACTCATTCATCCACCTTCCCTTGGGAAATGGAGTATCAGTTTTATTTTTCTCTGTTGAAAAAGAAGGCTTTGACATTCCGTATCTGTTACTCGTCTAAGGGTTCCAGATTCTTTTACTTTGCTAAACTGTTTCTAAATCTCATTCCAAAGGCTGAAACCCAGGAATATGTGTCTTTTATGACAGTGAGCCGCAGATAAATGAATAACCAATACAGATTTTTAAACATTTTATTTTCTTAGATCCCAGTACAGCAGGGACTTAAGTATACAAAATGTTTAAAAACACTGTTAGCACATGAATAGACATGAGAAATCCTGCATCTTGGTAGGAGGTTAGACTAGATGACCCTTGTAGTGCCTTCTAATCCTATGATTCTATGAATAGTCCCATTAAAGTTAAGCACATGCTTACTGCTTTGCTGGGCTGGGGTCTAAGATACCAAATCTTTTTACATATACCAGTGGTTAATCATAAATGATGTCAGATTAATCATGGATTCCATGCACAGCAGGATACAGGCTGCACCATTTTTAGTGGGGTCTTTCAGATTTTTCCCTTCCTGTCTTTCACCCTGACCTTTGGTTTGCTTCTTGGATCTTCAGCATGGCAAGGAGTAAGCTGTCTCCCTGCAAGGTCTTCGTGCCTCTCCACACTCTGCCTTTACAGCCAGCACTGGCCCATACGAAATGCAGAATCTCTCTATGCTGAACATGCATAGTTAGAAGGAACTATGCTTTGTAGCAACTTGGAAAAGGCAGAGGAGCAGACCGTCCAAGTATCACACATCTTAGAATTCACTTAGCACTGAGGGATTTGGCAGCGCTGACACACTTGCTTGACTTTAGACCATCATGTTATTTTAATGTAGTTTTTAAAAATGTAATTTATATTGATAATGCCCCTTCTTAAATTATCACTTATTGGGAGACTGGATGTCTCAAAGCCGTGCTGATGAGCAAGGATCCTAGAAATCCGTTTGCTATGGAAAAAAAGAGAAATTGCATTTTTACAGAGAACCTTTAGTTTTTATGTTTTGTGAAAAAATAAAACAATATATTAACTATTAACTAAATTGTACTGAAAGCACCAGTATCACTTATTCAGTGCACACAACCTTCCTCTCTTGTGGTTGATTTTTGAATGCGCTTTAAATTTACATAGCTAAACATACTCCAATAAACTGCTTCTGGCATATAGATGTTATTTAATGGCATACAGGGGTTTGTGTTTTAATGCATCTCAAATTTTACTGTAGCCTTGAGGACTAACTCAAAAAGAGAGTAATGTTAATATAAAACCAATTTTTGCTTTATTTTTGTGCATTTAAGAAACAATTTTCTGAAAAATATAGGATACAGACAAAAGTATTTGGTATATGTAACAAATACAAATTGCAATTCTATTAATTTTATTATAATGATTGATGGCACTGGTAGGCTTTGAACTTCTTTAAAACTTGCATTCAGGAATCATTGGGGATTTCTCTTTCATCCATTACTTAGACTGGAAACTCTTCATTTAGGCACATTCTTTTGTCTGTTTGATGGCACGGTATAAATAATAATTTAAGCCCCAATTCTGCCTACCTGACTTAGGTTAAGTACAATTCTACCCCGATATAACGCTGTCCTCGGGAGCCAAAAAATCTTACCGCATTATAGGTGAATCCGCTTTATATTGAACTTGCTTTGATCCGCCAGACCATGCAGCCCTGCTGTCCGTTCTCCTTCCCCCTCCCCCCAGAGCGCTGCTTTACCGCGTTATATCTGAATTTGTGTTATATTGGGTCGCGTTATATCGGGGTAGAGGTGTAGTTTCTTACTTTGCGAGTAGACGTGTCGGTGGTTACTACTTGATGTAAGTAAGGGTGGTAGAATGTGACCTTAAATTATTAAAAACATATTTAAACTATACTGTATACAGATGTGATATTCTAGACAAGGCTTAGCCATTTAATTGACCAAGCTAAGAAAGGTTTTATTAGGGCTCACTCCTTCCTCCCAAAATTCATAAACTAGTAGCTTGGTTCTCTGAAATTTGGAATAGAGAATCAAATTAGCCCAAATTGTGTTTTATTTAATTTGAACTGTTTAAATAGCCAAGCTGTAGACGAGCGGACTCACCCCTGCAGTGCCCCCTGCTGGTGTCTTCCGGGAATTAGCTCGATTCAGGTCTGGAGCATCCTCTGCAGGCTGGTGATCCACCTGTCCTCTGGCCCCCATGTCCCTCCCTAGACCCGGTGCCCTTTTACATAGGGTGCTGTCCCCTGGCAGTAACCCCTTTCTCTCAGGGTCTCTCCTTTCCAGGGAACCCCCACCCTCTATCCCCACCTTGCCTCAGTATATGGCTACTGCCCCACACCCTGGGGCAGACTGCAGTATCAGCCTACTCATCACTGGCAAGGAGCGTTTGGACCTGCTGCCTTGGCCTACCCCTGGGCTGCCCTCTACAACCCCTAGTACCTTTTAACCCAATGCGAGGCCACAGCTTGGGGCTTTCCAGGCTGGAGCTCCCCAGCTCCTCTGCCTTTCCTCAGACCTGCTTCACTCAGGTACCTTATGTCCAGCTCCCTGCAGCCAGGCCCATCTCCTTCTATAGCTAGAGAGAGACTGTTTGCTCCTGGCTTCCCTGGCCTTCTCATAAGGCCCTGTTGCTCAGTTTGGGGCATGGCCCCAGCTGCAGCCACTTCCCCCAATCAGCCAGGATTTTGCCTTCCCCAGCCCCAGCCCTCTGCAGGGCTTTTCTAACCCCTTCCAGACTGGAGCGGGTGGTCACCCTGCTACACAAGCATTTTTGAATGTAGTTGTTGTTATAGCTATCATGTCTTTCTATCAGCAAATTCTTTTTCTATCTTGGTTTTGTTCTACATGAGAAATGGTTTTGATTAGATATCTTAAATGCTGGAGGCAATCCGTTATTTTGAGTTGGTAATAAAATGACATACAGTATTCTTTAAGCAGATCTCATCACTTTATTTGTTCTTTCTGCATTCTGGGTTTGAGAGTCATCTGTCACTTTCTATAATGGTGCTGTCAATTTTTTATCTGAGCAAGTAAGGAATGTATTTTTCAAAAACAAATAAAGGGAACTGTTCATGATTTCTTTTGCAAAAGAACATATTCACAGATTTCTTTGGCACCTGTATCACAGTTGTGAGGAATAACCGGCAAATCTCAATTCACTAGATTTTAATTTGCTGTATATATTTTGTTAATTAGTCCTCTTCCTACCTTTTGACTTCTTTTACTATGAAATTGTACATCTAAAAATTGTTCTTGAAAACCTCTTTTCTGAGGTAATCTGTATTATTGTGGGATGCAAACTCAATAAATAGTTCTACACTAAGCATAACAAAATGGTAAATTATTCTAATTACTAATCACTTGGGCATTGGCACTACCAACTTAATCTAATTTAGGAAGAATTATAAAGTCTCATTTCTCTGAGTAAATCAATTATTTTAGCAGCATTTAAAAATTGAGAAAAACTGTTTTTCCATGTAGGATAACTAATGAAAAATATAAAAGGCAAATCTGTTTATTACAGTGACACGAGTGTTGTGATTTCTGTCTTTGATATAATTATTTCCAAACAGGAATGGTAGCAGATTGTTTAGCATTAAACAAATAACGTGTAGATCATGTTTCGCAGCAACTACAGTGTCATATATTAAGTAGATACATTTTGGGTGACATAGATTCTGGAAAAGTAACAAAAATTTAAAAAGCCATCTGCTACCCTAGGCAGAATAGTTCCATGGGATCCATGCAAAACAATACATTAGGAATATAATTGTTATAAAATAATAATGCAGATACCAAGTACTTTGACATTTACACATGTATAATGTGACGATTGATTAGATAATAGTAAAATACCATTACATGACTACAGAGCATATAAAATTTAATTTAAACTCCCATAAATTATATAATTTAAAAAGAACCAACCTTGCTCTGCTAAGTTAGCTTTGTTGGAGAGCCCCCTTGTTTCCATCCTTACCCTTGACTGGTTTTACCCTGATTTATTTGAGCAGCTGTTGACTTTGTGCTTGGAATAGTCTCTATATTTGATGGGGAAATTTTTTCATGTAAATCTTTGGTTGAGTCATTTCATGCTCATTTCTGAGCACTCTGAAGTATTAAAATATATTAGTTTTGCTTTATTTGAAATTGTATGATTTTTGTGAGAGACAAGGTGGGTGACGAGGTATTACTGAACCAATTTCTGTTGGTGAGTGACAAGCTTTCGAACTACACAGAGCTCTTCCAGTCTTATTATTGAAATTCATTTCCAGATGCTTGCAGGAAGCTCAGTTGGCTAGCTTTTTCTTAATTGAACAAGTAAGAATTTCAAGTTGCTGGATTTGTTTAGATTGTGAGCAGGCATATGAAACAAACAAGGGTTGCATGCCATGCTATACAGGGTCTGTTCGTGTGAACCAGATGGGAGATTGTTGATATTGGCAATCTAGTCTTCATGCAGAATTCTCATCAATCTCAGTTCATAAGTCGGGAAAGAGAGCAGAGATGATACAGTCTGCACACATGTACTTGTAGTGGGTGCACCTCCATACCCGGCACATATTTTGTGAGCATTGTGTATATCGTAGCAGCTGAACTCTTTGACTGTTGTACTTCTTTTTATAGAGGATTAGTACAGTAGCTTCTTGTATGGAAGGAAGGAAGATGGTCATGTGACATGACACTAAGTTATTAGATTGATCGTACAATCATAGTTCATACAATCAATGGTGGAAGTACACTAATATGTAAAATAAATTAAAAATTTGGGGACAGAGATAAGTTTCCAAGTGGATTGGCCAACCTTATATAAAGTTAATTAGGGCTTGCTGATTTAAGTTCTGCCAGTCAAGTGCAAGGCATAATAAACCTGATTCAGCTACACTGTGGCCTTTTTATGTCCTCAACATAAAGGGACTTTGAAGGGGGTTGTAAATTACCTAATAGTGTCAACCTAGCTGGGGTAGAATTGACATAAGAGTGGCTTAAATGCACCTTTGATTTCCAGTTCCATCCCTGCCCCAAGTGCAGGATGAAATGACAGAAATCACTGCATCTGATTTTCAATCGTATCAAGGTTTAAGATGTTTAACTAAAAGATATTGTAGATAGAAGGGGGGGAGGATAATTAATAATTCATAAAATTTAAATAGATAGGAAAATTTCTTTTCTGTAATCTTAACTTCTACATCATTAATATCCATCAGGCAGTGCTACCAGTCATCAGCTTCACATTGTGGGCCCACTCTGTGGGAGTTTTATCAGATGGGGAAGTAAGGAAGGGGCCTTACAGAGCTAGAACGTTCCTTTGCATTCTTATATATGAATAAACATTGATAAAGATTTTTAGTTACCAGTTCTTTAAGCTAGCTTTGGTACAATTTCTTGAGCTAAATAGAAATGTACTGTTATGTTCAGTTCTCCTTTTATGAATATCAGGTGAGATTTTTAGAAGTGCTTTAGTCACTTAGGTGCCTTTTAAAATTTCACTCATGCCAACAGTTAATGATTAATTATTTGTTCCAAACACAAATCTCCTTCTGAAAATCGCAACCAAGTTTCTGCAGTTTTGCGTTATGCAGTTAATAACGTAATTCTGTTTTTTGTTGATGTATGTGGAGTCTTCTCCTCCTGGCTCATTTTTGTGATGTCAAATACTTCAGTGTAAAAAGATCAGCATGATGAAAATTTAATTAAAAAAACAACATTTCTGAGTCACAAAATGATCCATAATGAAAGGACAAAAAGTGTCATGAAATGTTTCCATCACTTTTGCACAACTTTTGTATTAATCTATCAGTCGTGAAACTGTTTCATGATGAAGAGTTTAAATGTACAGACAATGTGATAAAAAAATTTCTTCTAACAAACAAACTAATTTGCATATACTTAGTTATATAATAGGTTTATAATTCATGCATAGTTTAAACAAAACAAACATAAATAAGCAATAAGAATGGTGAGATAAAGCAGCACAGCTAGTTATAGTTGTCCATCTTGTTACCGTAGTAATCATTGTCTGTATTAATATAGCTCACTGAGCATAGCTTAGTATCCTTTGTGGTCCAGGAACAGTTTTGAAACATGTGTTTTGAAAAACAGTTGTAGGGGGACAAGTTTTAGAAGATGCTTTTTCACACATCAGAACATGGGGTTTCATGTCTCTGGACATTGTGTTCTCTCACTAAAAAGTTGTCTAACTCAGAAGTCTCTAGATGCATAGTTTCCATGTTACATGAATCACTGTTTATGTCAAGGCAGTGTACCGTACCTTTGGGTGCAATATCTCACCCCAAAACTGAGAGGGATAGGTTAGATTTTGGGTTTGTCGACTTTGAGAGTGTTCTTTTATATCGGTCTCACTAAATATCATGCAAATTTACTAGGCCAGGCACAAAAACTACTCTCCTAGTCTTTGCCATGATGATTAATGATGATAAAAAAAACCCAAAACCTAAAAGTAAAACTTGCCTCAGGAGAGTGGGTGACTAGAATTTTGCAAAGCTGTCTTAAGTAAATATATGTAACTTTCTGGTTATGAAGAGGATTTCCTCATTCTGTGACACATTAAATAAAATGTTAATTCTTTTCAGTTTAACATTGTAACAAAATGGATGTATTTTTCTACAAGAGGCAAATAAGAGCATAAGAACCAGTCAAATGGGATTCCAATATTTTAACAGGAGACATTTCTGGATTGGTTTGGTAGTCATGTGGTTAGAGCACTGCATTCAAGAGAGTTATATTTGAGTCTCATGTCTTGATCCACAGTCCAGCAAGGACCCAGTAGGTTGTATATTAAAGAATAAGTGTTCAACACAATATATGAAAAATTAAATTACTGATATTAATGGTGTACAGATGCCTGCATAATGTATAATGCACCAGGTTCAAAATTTCTACATAGTTCTTTTTGCTTGTCATTTGCAGTTTCTGATTAAATGAACTGTAGATGTTAGAGAAGAAACGAGCTCTCCGGTGTTGTCAATTATTTCTTCTCCTCATCAGTGTAGGATTGTTACCTATCATATTTATTATTTATTATTAATTGTACTTTGGTTGTGGCTAGACGTGCCAGTCATGGATCCAGGGACATATTGTGCTGGGTACTATACACACAGTTTAAAAAAAAAAAGCAGTAGCTTCCCCCCAAAAGTATCATTCTGAATATATATATATTTTGAAATACATTTTGTGACTTCATGCTAAATGTGGGAGTGATGGAGACATATTTCTGTGTGAAAAATGTTTTGCTTGCAAAAACAGATAATTAGATGAGGCATAAGGAGTTAGATCATTCTTTGAGCTCTTTAACTTTGTATTCATTGTTACTGCTATTTATGTATTGCTCAAGACTATATTCCAGAGTAGAATCTCTATTTAAACATAAATAAATACATACAAATGGAATACCCCATTAAGATCACCTAACTGAGAAGAAACATGGACATGTTACAAACATTAAACATATTTGATAATGTTACATAAGTCATCATTTAAGACTAGAACAGTACAATGACAAGCTGTGCATGTAAGGCTCAGTCCCACAGAATCTCATTGAAGTTAATGGCAAAATGCCTACTGACTATGGGAACTCTGGGTGCTCAGCTCGTTAGAAAAATTGCACTGCTTTTATTTAAGTGCCTGAGTATGGATTTAGAAGCCTAGATTTAGGCACACAGATTTGAAAATGTTAGCCTTCCTGATAGCTCACAGCACATGTTCATACAATAATTTTAATAAAAACACATATTCTATATTGTTCCCAGACAAAAACAATGTTAAGATGGAATTAATGTTGACAGGACATAACAGTAACGTAGGCCTTTTCGACACACAAAATTTGTATTGCTTTAACTATCAGTGAGCACTTCTATACAGTCTATTTGCAGTCACATTAGGGTTTTGTAATGGTACAACTATTTTGTTTAAAAAAAAAATCAAAATAGTTACACCAAAACAAAACCTTTGTGTAGACTAGGCCTCAGTGACCCTAGTCCCAGATTAGATGGAAGTGATTTTTAAAGGCAAATTTGATTTTTTTCCCCCTCATGGTGTCACTATAGGCCAATATTTTAGGTATTATTTTTCATAACTGAAAGTTTCTCCTTCAGCACAAACTGAAGAAAAAAAATTTACTTCAGCAAATTGACAAAGAGCAGACCTTTTTTCTTAATGGCCACCATCTCCATTGGTTCTCAATGGGACTGAGGGTTCAGGATGCCCTCAGTAAAGATGGCCACTACCTTCACTTGCTTCCAGTGGCAGTGAAGCCAGGCTGCTCTCACGGAGAACAGTGACTCCCTATGCTGTCATGAGGTAGAGAAAGAACACTGTGAGGAACAAGTAAATGGAAAAGGTGGCCATCTTTACTAAGACCTTCCTGTGGCCTGAGTCCCAATGAGAACAATAGGAAATGGTGGCAATTTTGAAAGTAAGCCAGTTCTTTATGGAGAAAACATTTTTCTGGTTGAAAAAGAAATGTTCAGTTATGAGGAATTAGAGCAAAAATTGAACATTAATCTAAAAATGTGTTCACATGTAGCCTATGCACAAAATTTGTGTTTTAACTATAAGAAAAATCTGAAGAGTCTGTGCTACCTCATTACTGCCATCATTCAAAACAACAAAAAGGTCTGACATCAGCTGCTAAATTTACATAAGAACATAAGAACGGCCATACTGGGTCAGACCAAAGGTCCATCTAGCCCTGTATCCTTTCTTTCAACAATGGCCAATTCCAGGTGCCCCAAAGGGAATGAACAGATCAGGTTATCATCCAGTGATCCATTCCCTGTTGCTTATGCCCAGCTTCTGGTAAACAGAGGCTAGGGCAGGGCCGGTGCAAGGAAGTTTCGCGCCCTAGGCGGAACTTCCAACTTGCACCCCCCACCCAGCTAACCTTCGCCGCCCCCCCCCAGCTAACTCAGCCCTCCACCGGGGAGCCCCTCCGCAGCACACCCCCTGCCCGCGACAGCTACGCCTCTCGCCCCGATCCCCCATGGCAACTAACCCCACCGCAGGGGGAGAACTCCCCCTGTCCCCCCACAGCAGCTAACCCGCCGGGAAGACTCCCCCGCCATGCAGCAGCCCTGCCTGGGAGACTCCCCCGCCACGGCAGCTAACCCTGCTGGGGAGACTCCCCCCCGCACCCCCCCCCCACCCGGTAGCTAATCCTCCTGGCGGAGACTTCCCACTCTCCCCCGCCCCCACCACGGCAGCTAACCCTGCCTGGGGAGACTTCCCCCCTCTTCCCCCCTGCCGCAGCAGCTAACCCTGCCTGGGTAGCCTGCCCCAGCTCACCTCAGCTCTGCCTCCTCCACTGAGCACATCGGCGCTGCTCTAATTCTCCTCCCCGCCCAGGCTTGCGGCGCTGATTGGAGGAGACTTAGAGCTGGGCTGTGTGCTCAGCGGAGGAGGCAGAGTGGAGATAAGCTGGGGTGGAGAGCTGTTCCCCTGTGCGCCCCCCACCCCATTACTGCGGATAGCCCTCCCCGCGTGCCCCCCCACCCAGCTCATCTCCATTCCACCTCCTCACCTGAGGGGACTTTTAGGCCCCCACAACCACTAGGCGCCCTAGGCTACCGGCTGGTTGGCCTAAATGGTTGCATCAGCCCTGGGCTAGGGACACCATCCCTGCCCATCCTGGCTAATAGCCATTGATGGACCTATCCTCCATGAACTTGTCTAGTTCTTTTTTGAACTCTTATAGTCATGGCCTTCACAACATCCTTTGGCAAAGAGTTCCAAAGGTTGACTGTATGTTGTGTGAAGAAACACTTTATTTCATTTGTTTTAAACCTGCTGCCTATTAATTTCATTTGGTGACCCCTAGTTCTTGTGTTATGAGAAGGAAGAAATAACATTTCCTTATTCACTTTCTCCACATCAGTCAAGATTTTATAGACCTCCAAGATCTCTTTCTTGAGTGGTAACAGCTAATTTAGACCCCATCATTTTGTATGTATAGTTGGTTTGGCCGATTGCGGCTCCCACTGGCCACGGTTCGCTGCTCCAGACCAATGGGAGCTGCTGGAAGCGGCACGGACCGAGGGACATACTGGCCGCTGCTTCCAGCGGCTCCCATTGGCCTGGAGTGGCGAACCTGCAGATGGGGCAGGGACTGGGAGCCGTCATTGGCCGAACCTGTGGACGGGGCAGGTAAACAAATCGGCCCAGATCACCAGGGGCTTTTCCTACGCAAGCGGCATCCCAATTTTGAGAAACACTGATGTAATTGAATGGGATTCTTTTTCATTTGACTGTTTCTGATCAGATCCTACCTGTATTTTATCCTTTTCCATCCTTTCCTCCTTACTAGGACATAGAGAATCTCCATTAATAGATCCTCCTTTAGGGATGTCTCTGTCCGAACCACGTGCTCTTCCACACCTGTTGGCTTTCCCTCAGCCCTTAGTTTAAAAACTACTCTATGACCTTTTTAATTTCAAGTGCCAGCTATCTGGTTCCATTTTGGTTTAGGTGGAGCCCATTCTTCCTTGTTAAAGAACCCATTTTTAAATTAATGTCAACTCAAACTAATTGACAATTTACCTGTAAATCCTCAAAAAAATAAATAAATCATTCTATACTCAGGGAGGTAAGTGCTAGGATTAGTTTTAGTGATACACGTTTTTTTCATACATAATAAAGTGGTTGGATCTCTGTTTTAAGTGCAAGACTTAACCTTAAATATGGAGCCAAGGCTGTCACCTCTGTAAAATATTGCACTTTTCCCAACTAAATCATTGCTTTTATAAAATGGTAACGATGTATTAATTAAAATATTAAATGCTACTTTATAATTGTTATTTGTTAATTATATTAAGATAGTCCACAAATGTAGTAGATGCTGTCCTCACAAGGAAAGGTAACGCCTGCCCTAATGATCTTACAATATTTAAAAAAAAAAAAAAAAAAGACACACAACTACCTAAGGATGGGAGGGAAAGAGGTGTATGTTCAAGTAAAACAATTAAAGTGAGTTAAGCATGCATCTTGTTGGATCCATGTTGTGTCTATAATATATACATGCATCAGCCTGCTCACTGTTTGTTCCCCCTGCCACAAACTTCTAAATTCATAACTATTTCTTTATTTCTGGTAAAGCTTTAGATCACTAGTAAAATACAACTTTAGGTCAAGGTATGGAAAGGGGTCTGTGTGAGTGGCCCCTTGTCCAGACATAGCAGCCTGTTGAAGAAAAAAAAAAAAAAAAAAGGCA